>NC_056437.1:14255533-14373033 GCF_018296145.1 Oncorhynchus tshawytscha
CTTGTCAACTGTAAGTGCTGGAAATGCCTTGGAACCGTTACGGCTCAGCCGCAAAGTGGTAGGCCACACAAGTTCACAGAACGGGAGTGCTGAAGCGCGTAACAACTGTCTGGCCTCGGTTGCAAAACTCACTACCGAGTTCCAAGCTGCCTCTTGAAGCAACATCAGCTTCATGAAATGGGTTTCCATGGCCGAGCAGCAGCACACAAGCCCTAGAGCTCCATGAACATGCCTATGCCTAACATTTTTAGAAGCATTAGACCAGAACCGTGATACTGTTTGAGCATTAGTCATGAAGCCAAGCGTCGGCTGGAGTGGTGTAAAGCTCGCTGCCATTGGACACTGGAAAGGCGTTGTCTAGAGTGAATCACGCTTCACCATCTGGCAGTCCGAAGGCCGAATCACGCTTTGGCGGATGCCAGGAGAATGCTACCTGCACCAATGCATAGTGCCAACTGTAAAGTTAGGTGGAGGAGGAATAATGGTTTGGGCTAGGCCCCTTAGTTCCAGTGACGGGAAATCGTAACACTTCAGCATACAATGACATTCTAGACAATTCTGTGCTGCCATCTTTGTGACAACAGTTTTGGGAAGGCCCTTTCCTGTTTCAGCATGACAATGCCGCCATGCACAAATGAGGTCCATACAGAAATGGTTTGTCAAGATCGATGTGAAATAACTAGACTGGCTTGCACAGGGTCCTAACCTCAACCCCATCAATCAACTTTGGGATGAATTGGAATGGCAACTGCGAGCCAGGCCTAATCGCCCAACATCAAAGCCCAACCTCACTAATGCTCTTGTGGCTGAATGGAAGCAAGTCCCCGCATCAATGTTCCAACATCTAGTGAAAAGCCTTCCCAGAAGAGTGGAGGCTGTTATAACAGCAAAAGGGGTAACAAATCCAGATGAATGCCCATGATTTTGGAGTGAGTTGTTCGGCGAGCAGGTATCCACATACATTTGGTCGTGTAGTGTATCTAATCAATGGAAGATGTAATTGACGGAATTACTGATTTATTCTCACTTTATTCTCACTTTTCAGGAAAGCAACCAGTAATAATGATAAAGGCGGAACGAATGAGCCCCCTGCTGCCAAGACCAAGAGGGAAGCAGACAATGACGGGACAGATGAGGTGGTGTTCGGGAAAAAGGCCAAGCTGGAGACTGTCTCTACAGAGGAGATCAAGTAAGATGACGTGACTTTGAACAATTCTATATTTGCTGCCTTAAGATCAAATATAGCTGCAGCATGGGTTTGAGTCCGGCCCACTGCAATTTCAGTGCACTCTTACATCTCTACCGACTGCTAGATTTGTAATTGTGTCAAGTGTTATGATTCCCTGTTGGTGTAGACACATGGCTTCATGGCTATATGATACGCAAATTAGAGTGATGTGTGAATTCTACTCATGGTTGGTTAACGGATTGAATGCTAATGAATATGAAATGGCCCTCCCCAGTCTTGCAGACTGCATGCCCAAAGTGAAGGTGGAGCCGGTTGAGACAGTGGAAGGATGCAATCACGAGGTAAGAGCTTTCACAGATCTTTTGAAATATTAACAAAATATATATTTTTTTAGTTAATTTATGAAACCTGGGTATAGTCCAATATATCAACCGGCTTCCCCTTACTGACATTTCTGTTTTCCTTACCTGAACAGGTGGCTCTGCCAGCCAATGAGGAGTACACACAGCTTAAGCCTCGTGTGGGGAAAGCAGCCAAGGTAGTGTAACTGTAAATCTCTGTTGCGTGGATATGGTGAAAGCACGGTCTGAAAATCAGGGCCTTAAACATTGCTTTGTCAAGTGACTCCAGTCCACCCATTTCTGTTCCTGCTAACGTCTTTCTGGTCTGTTTTGCAGGAGTACCCCTTCATTCTGGATCCCTTCCAACGTGAGGCCATTCTGTGTATAGACAACAACCAGTCAGTGCTTGTGTCTGCCCACACCTCTGCAGGAAAGACTGTCTGTGCAGAGTGAGTTTGACACACCCAGTGTGTGTTATTTTGGCTGTAAATTAGTTAATTGATTCATGTCACTGATTGGCTTGAGATTCCACTCACCTGATGTCCCAGGTAAAAATCAGTACCTGTACTTAGGACCTCAAAGGCCAGATTAGTGTATCTAGGCAGTCTCTTAAACACTTTCCCAAAACCACGTCTACCCCTCCTCCAGGTATGCCATAGCTCTAGCCCTGAAAGGGAAGCAGAGGGTCATCTTCACCAGCCCCATCAAGGCCCTGAGTAACCAGAAGTACAGAGAGATGTACGAAGAGTTCCAAGATGTTGGCTTGATGACCGGTGATGTCACCATCAACCCCACTGCCTCCTGCCTTGTCATGACCACTGAGGTACAACATCAGAGCTTTCCGTTATCATTCGATTATCATCACATTATCAACTCTCCACTCTGTCTGCTCAACTTGATATTGCCCTTGGTGCCGACCCCCGCTCTGACCTCCGCCCCCTGCTCTCATCTGTCTCCTCTGCTCCATTCTATATTTTGGAGGGATAAGGATCAAATGGAAGATGCATTTCTGTGGGCATTTGTGTATACATTGGACAATAAAGTTAACTTCTCCTTATTGTTTCAGATTCTGAGGAGCATGTTGTACCGAGGGTCAGAGGTCATGAGAGAGGTGGCATGGGTCATCTTTGATGAGATCCATTACATGAGAGATGCAGAGCGTGGTGTGGTCTGGGAGGAGACCATCATCCTGCTTCCTGACAATGTCCACTATGTCTTCCTGTCCGCCACTATCCCCAACGCCAAGCAGTTTGCTGAGTGGATCTGCCACCTCCACAAACAGGTGGGGTTTATTTCATTAACTTGGTCACTTACTTGACTTAACCCTTGGTTCCTATAAGATGCGCAGGCTGTTGACGGATGTCCCACATCTTGTGCCTCCAGAGGTGTCCACCACATATCCTATTACTTTTAAAGACCGGTCCCCTCTGCACGGTCTAGTGACCGGTCCCCTCTGCACGGTCTAGTGACCGGTCTGCCTTCCCCCTGGCTGCCCAGTCTCACTCCAGTGCCGACTAACCTTGGTCAGCAGAAGGACTGGGCCGCAACACTGGCCGTTCCCTTTCGAAGGCCGAGCACACACTTGCAAGAATTTACTGAATCGACTTAACTGTGAATAAATTGTTATTGTGATGAGATGCTAATACTTTACTGGTGACTTCCTCTTGTCCCCATGCAGCCCTGTCACGTGGTGTATACTGACTTTCGGCCCACCCCCCTGCAGCACTACATCTTCCCAGCAGGTGGCGACGGACTTCACCTTGTGGTGGATGAGAATGTAAGGACATCCACAATACCAGAGGTTTCCTCTTGTCTTGACTGTGACAACACGTTACCTTCTGCATTTACTTTTCACACTCACACACACAGATGATGCACACCCTGTCATGGTGGAAATACACTTAATTCACTTCCTTGTACAGTCATTTGATAGATGTATCCATAAAGATAAAGTGGAAATGTTTAGGAGCAGCAAGGGCTCAGTTGTGAAGTGGATGATCACACAAGCTCACAGAACAGTACCGCTGATGCGTGTAGCGCATAAAAATATTAATTCATCAGTTGCAACGCTCACTACCAAGTTCCAACCCGCCTCTGGAAGCAATGTTAGCACAATAACTGTTAGTTGGGAGTTTGATGAAATGGGTTTCCATGGCCGAGCAGCCACACATAAGCCTAAGATCACCATGCGCAATGCCAAGTGTTGGCTGGACTGGTGTAAAGCTCTGCGCTATTGGAATCTTGAGCAGTGGAAACTCATTGTCTGGAGTGATGAATCACGCTTCACCATCTGGCAATCCGACAGGCCAATCTGTGTTTGGCGGATGCCAGGAGAATATTTTTTATTTTTATTTAACCAGGTAGGCCAGTTAAAAACACGTTCTCATTTACAACTGCGACCTGGTCAAGATAAAGCAAAGCAGTGCGACACAAACAACAGTGTTACACACAAACAAAAGTACAGTCAATAACACAATAGAAAAATATATATACAGTGTATGCGAATGTAGTAAGATTATGGAGGTAAGGCAATACATAGGCCATTGTGGTGAAATAATTACAATTTAGCATCAACACTGGAGTGATAGATGTGCAGAAGATGAATGTGCAGGTAGAGATACTGGGGTGCAAAATAACAATATGGGGACGAGGTAGTTGGGTGGGCTGTGTACAGGTTCAATGATCGGTAAGCTGCTCTGACAGCTGATACGTAAAGTTAGTAAGGTAGTAATGCTACCTGCCCTAATGCATAGTGCCAACTGTAAAGGAGGAATAATGGTCTGGGGCTGTTTTTCATGGTTCGGGCTAGGTCTGTGTTAAGCATTGCTTGCATCACACTGTTGTCCTAACAGGCCAGGTGGGTTACAGTGATGAGAGCACACAAAAATCACTCCATTATTTAGGTTCGGTTTACAATGTCTGTCAGTGGGATGACTAAGCATGGTGTTAGGTACCTGGCTAAACATACAAGTGGCCGCTTAGTGATAGCCATTCACACCTCTGGGAATAGTAGCGTAGTGATAGCCATTCACACCTCTGGGAATAGTAGCGTAGTGATAGCCATTCACACCTCTGGGAATAGTGATAGCCATTCACACCTCTGGGAATAGTAGCGTAGTGATAGCCATTCACACCTCTGGGAATAGTAGCCATAGTGATAGCCATTCACACCTCTGGGAATAGTAGCATAGTGATAGCCATTCTCACCTCTGGGAATAGTAGCGTAGTGATAGCCATTCACACCTCTGGGAATAGTAGCATAGTGATAGCCATTCTCACCTCTGGGAATAGTAGCGTAGTGATAGCCATTCACACCTCTGGGAATAGTAGCGTAGTGATAGCCATTCACACCTCTGGGAATAGTAGCGTAGTGATAGCCATTCACACCTCTGGGAATAGTAGCATAGTGATAGCCATTCTCACCTCTGGGAATTCTCACCTCTGGGAGTAGCATAGTGATAGCCATTCACACCTCTGGGAATAGTAGCGTAGTGATAGCCATTCACACCTCTGGGAATAGTAGCATAGTATTCTCACCTCTGGGAATAGTAGCCATTCACACCTCTGGGAATAGTGATAGCCATTCACACCTCTGGGAATAGTAGCATAGTGATAGCCATTCACACCTCTGGGAATAGTAGCATAGTGATAGCCATTCACACCTCTGGGAATAGTAGCATAGTGATAGCCATTCACACCTCTGGGAATAGTAGCATAGTGATAGCCATTCACACCTCTGGGAATAGTAGCGTAGTGATAGCCATTCACACCTCTGGGAATAGTAGCATAGTGATAGCCATTCACACCTCTGGGAATAGTAGCATAGTGATAGCCATTCACACCTCTGGGAATAGTAGCATAGTGATAGCCATTCACACCTCTGGGAATAGTAGCATAGTGATAGCCATTCACACCTCTGGGAATAGTAGCATAGTGATAGCCATTCACACCTCTGGGAATAGTAGCATAGTGATAGCCATTCTCACCTCTGGGAATAGTAGCATAGTGATAGCCATTCACACCTCTGGGAATAGTAGCATAGTGATAGCCATTCACACCTCTGGGAATAGTAGCATAGTGATAGCCATTCTCACCTCTGGGAATAGTAGCATAGTGATAGCCATTCTCACCTCTGGGAATAGTAGCATAGTGATAGCCATTCACACCTCTGGGAATAGTAGCGGGAA
This sequence comes from Oncorhynchus tshawytscha, assembly GCF_018296145.1. Classification (NCBI taxonomy): domain Eukaryota; kingdom Metazoa; phylum Chordata; class Actinopteri; order Salmoniformes; family Salmonidae; genus Oncorhynchus; species Oncorhynchus tshawytscha. The sequence continues at coordinate 14,261,251 of NC_056437.1, forward strand.
TAGTGATAGCCATTCACACCTCTGGGAATAGTAGCGTAGTGATAGCCATTCACACCTCTGGGAATAGTAGCGTAGTGATAGCCATTCACACCTCTGGGAATAGTAGCGTAGTGATAGCCATTCACACCTCTGGGAATAGTAGCGTAGTGATAGCCATTCACACCTCTGGGAATAGTAGCGTAGTGATAGCCATTCACACCTCTGGGAATAGTAGCATAGTGATAGCCATTCACACCTCTGGGAATAGTAGCATAGTGATAGCCATTCACACCTCTGGGAATAGTAGCATAGTGATAGCCATTCACACCTCTGGGAATAGTAGCGTAGTGATAGCCATTCACACCTCTGGGAATGACCTATGTGTTGAATATTAGGGCCGGGTGATGACTGTCCAGATTACTTACAACTGTTAAAGTTTTATCCTTTACCACAGAAGACCGACCTGCGTCAAAGTTAGACATGTCAGTTTGTAATAGAATGTGAAATAAGCCCAGAGTGTCTGATCGTGTCTACTCTAGGGTCGGTTATTGATCCAGAGTGTCTGATCGTGTCTACTCTAGGGTCGGTTATTGATCCAGAGTGTCTGATCGTGTCTACTCTAGGGTCGGTTATTGATCCAGAGTGTCTGATCGTGTCTACTCTAGGGTCGGTTATTGATCCAGAGTGTCTGATCGTGTCTACTCTAGGGTCCAGGTTATTGATCCAGAGTGTCTGATCATGTCTACTCTAGGGTCGGTTATTGATCCAGAGTGTCTGATTGTGTCTACTCTAGGGTCGGTTATTGGTCCAGAGTGTCTGATTGTGTCTACTCTAGGGTCGGTTATTGGTCCAGAGTGTCTGATCGTGTCTACTCAAGGGTCGGTTATTGATCCAGAGTGTCTGATCGTGTCTACTCTAGGGTCGGTTATTGATCCAGAGTGTCTGATCGTGTCTACTCAAGGGTCGGTTATTGATCCAGAGTGTCTGATCGTGTCTACTCTAGGGTCGGTTATTGATCCAGTGTGTCTGATCGTGTCTTGTTTCCTCCAGGGAGAGTTCAGAGAGGACAACTTCAACACGGCCATGCAGGTGCTGAGAGACACAGGGGACTCTGGGGGCAGCAGCGGAGGTGGCAAGTGGGACACCAAGGGACGCAAAGGAGGAACACGAGGTGTGTGACTAACTGCCTATACTGCTGACCACAAGTACTAATGTGAGCAAAGTTTTGTCAGATGACTTAGTGTCATCTAAATTTGGGTTTCAAAATTCCTGGAATGTTATCCAAAATCCCCTGTTTTGTTCACGGTGTGTTTCCTTTAGGGCCGTCCAACGTGTTCAAGATTGTGAAGATGATCATGGAGAAGAACTTCCAGCCGGTTATCATCTTCAGCTTCAGTAAGAAGGAGTGCGAGGCATACGCCCTGCAAGTGTCCAAGCTGGACTTCAACACAGGTAGCTATTCCCTCGATGGGGGAGGGCTGTCTTAATGAGAATTCATTAGAGCACACCATAGCAATGCGCTTTGCAGTGGAAAACGGATGATTCTTATTGGACATGTTCAGGTAGTCTGCCTCCACCAGTCTGTTTTCTTCTACTTGGTGCTTGCTGCGTACAATCATGTACCTCCTCCAAGGGTGGGACGGGAATGTCAGGAATTTTGCTAACAGTGTTTTTAATAGTCGCCATCACTCAAGATTCAAACAGGGCCTAAAATGAACCCCTGCCAGCTGCGGGTAGATTTCACCAGCCACGTTGGCGTGTGGTCAGGGCTCCACAGTGCTAGTATTTCATTTGTATAAAAAAATGGTATGGTATCTGTATAGTGTGGTGTCTGTATGGTGTGTGGCTCCCCAGTGCTAGCACTTCACTCGCATTTGTAAATAAAAATTGTGTAGTGTGTGTGGGGTGTCTGTAATACAGACACCCCACACACACACCATACAGACACCCCACACAGACACCCCACACACACACACCATACAGACACCCCACACACACCAGACTACACAATTTTTATTTACAAATGCGAGTGAAGTGCTAGCACTGTGGAATGGGTGTCTGTATGTGTGGGTGGTGTCTGTATGGTGGGTAGTGTGTGTGTGGGTGGTGTCTGTATGGTGTGTGGGGTGTCATTTCTTTGTAAAAAGGTATTTTGGGATCTACCAGCCACAAAATGTTAATTTTAACTGTACATGTAACTCACTGCTCTCTCTCATTTGCTCTCTTCGTGGTGTGACTAACAATACAAACTAAATCCACTGATTTGAAGGCAGAGCATGCCAGCCATGGGCTACATAAAAGCATGCCACTCAACACTGGACTACACAACTTTTCTGTCCCAAATGGAACTCTATTCCCTACTTTTCACCAGGGCCCATTCAGAATACCTTTTGATACATAGCCATAGAATGGCTAGTAAACACTTGACGACACTCTGTGCCAGTATGTTATGCAGACTATGCTGATTCATTGCGCGATGATCCTGAGTAGCAGCAGCAGGATGATGAATCTAGGCTGCAGATTTAATTGGTTAACTGTGGAAAAACCCACGAGTCAGAGTACGTTCTGCGTAGCTGGTTGAAAGTTTAAGTCAGCTAAGTGCAAGGGCACCAAATGTTCTCTGTCCACCGGCCAGACTAGGATGGCTGCGTATCCAGTGAGCCGACGACTCCAGTAGACATCAATATGCCCCATTGTGCTTTCTCGGCTGCTTTTAGATCTCTGCTCCACTTACAGTGAAGAAATGCATTATGGGGTACTGCCCAGTCAGTCTCTGAGGGGGGAGAGACAACACAGTGTAATGATAAAGATGATGGAGCAGATAAATCTTGGCTTGACCCTACAGAGGTTTCTATCCCTCCATCCTGACCAGAGGCTGTTTGTACTAAAATAACAAATATTTTGACATTCTTCCTCCCTTTGTTGTTGCGTTGCAACACACTGACGCTGATACATCTTGTGAAAGATTTTGTATTTACACAACCAATTTCGCTAAGCCGTGCGTGTGGTTTATGCAGAAGGTTTTAGAATTCCCTCTCTCACCGTAGCAGTTCTTTAATAGCATCGTAATAAGGAGCAGCACTGTTGTAGTTTCATCTGTTGTATTTATAGAAACAGAGCTGCTGGTCTGTTTTCAGGTTTAGGCAAATCCAGTGTTTCTTTAACTCTGTCCTCAGGACTCCAAGGGCTGCACATTTTGTTTTTTTGCCCTAGTACTACACAGCTGATTCAACTAATCATCCAGCTTTGATTATTTAACTTCGCTGTGTAGTACTAGGGCAAAAAAACAAATGTGCAGCCCTTTGTGTCCCCGGGACGGCAAGGGTTGTAGTAATGCTATTGAGGATCATAGAGAGAAGGGAGCCACGTGCATCAGTCTTTCTCTTCTCTCTCCCTCCTGACCCCTGCCCATCTTTGTCAATTTCCCCTCCCCCTCTAATGAACTTCTCTGGCTGGGGTTTAATCCTTTATGACATTGTTTCTGGGCTGTGTTTCTGGAACTGTCAGGTATGGCTTTTCCTCTGACACTGCCCCTGGAACCAACCAACCAACAGCATCACAGACTGACTGGCTCTATGATGAGTAGTCACATGTTGAAGTGTCTGCTGCTGTCTAATTGACTGAAAGTGTGCTGTTGTTAAATATGTAGTCTATCACTTGACTAGGCTACCAAGAGAATCAGACTATGATAAATGGTCATATGTTTGTTTCTCAGGCTGACCTGGATGTCATCTGATTAACTGTATGGCGTGGTGTGTGTGTGTGGGTGACGTGGAGCCTGTATTGTGTGTGTGTGGGGCCTGTATTGTGTGGGGCCTGTATTGTGTGGGGCCTGTATTGTGTGTGTGGTGTGGGGCCTGTATTGTGTGTGGTGTGGGGCCTGTATTGTGTGTGTGTGGTGTGGGGCCTGTATTGTGTGTGTGTGGTGTGGGCCTGTATTCTGTGTGTGTGTGTGGTGTGGCGCCTGTACTGTGTGTGTGTGTGTGTGTGTGGGCGCCTGTATTCTGTGTGTGTGTGTGTGGCGCCTGTATTCTGTGTGTGTGTGTAGTGTGGCGCCTGTATTCTGTGTGTGTGTGTGGTGTGGCGCCTGTATTCTGTGTGTGTGTGTGTGTGTGGCGCCTGTATTCTGTGTGTGTGTGTGTGGTGTGGCGCCTGTATTCTGTGTGTGTGGTGTGTGCGCCTGTATTCTGTGTGTGTGGTGTGGCGCCTGTATTCTGTGTGTGTGGTGTGTGCGCCTGTATTCTGTGTGTGGTGTGTGTGTGTGGTGTGGCGCCTGTATTCTGTGTGTGGTGTGGCGCCTGTATTCTGTGTGTGGTGTGGCGCCTGTATTCTGTGTGTGTGTGTGGCGCCTGTATTCTGTGTGTGGTGTGGCGCCTGTATTCTGTGTGTGGTGTGGCGCCTGTATTCTGTGTGTGGTGTGGCGCCTGTATTCTGTGTGTGGTGTGGCGCCTGTATTCTGTGTGTGGTGTGGCGCCTGTATTCTGTGTGTGGTGTGGCGCCTGTATTCTGTGTGTGGTGTGGCGCCTGTATTCTGTGTGTGTGGTGTGGCGCCTGTATTCTGTGTGTGTGTGTGGTGTGGCGCCTGTATTCTGTGTGTGGTGTGGCGCCTGTATTCTGTGTGGGTGTGGCGCCTGTATTCTGTGTGTGTGTGGCGCCTGTATTCTGTGTGTGGTGTGGCGCCTGTATTCTGTGTGTGTGTGTGCCTGTATTCTGTGTGTGTGTGGCGCCTGTATTCTGTGTGTGTGTGGCGCCTGTGTGTGTGTGGCGCCTGTATTCTGTGTGTGTGTGGCGCCTGTATTCTGTGTGTGGTGTGCGCCTGTATTCTGTGTGTGGTGTGGCGCCTGTATTCTGTGTGTGGTGGCGCCTGTATTCTGTGTGTGGTGTGGCGCCTGTATTCTGTGGTGTGGCGCCTGTATTCTGTGTGTGGTGTGGCGCCTGTATTCTGTGTGTGTGTGTGGTGTGGCGCCTGTATTCTGTGTGTGTGTGTGTGGTGTGGCGCCTGTATTCTGTGTGTGGTGTGGCGCCTGTATTCTGTGTGTGGTGGCGCCTGTATTCTGTGTGTGGTGTGGCGCCTGTATTCTGTGTGTGGTGTGGCGCCTGTATTCTGTGGTGGTGTGGCGCCTGTATTCTGTGTGTGGTGTGGCGCCTGTATTCTGTGTGTGTGTGTGTGGTGTGGCGCCTGTATTCTGTGTGTGTGTGTGTGTGTGTGTGCGCCTGTATTCTGTGTGTGTGTGTGTGTGTGGCGCCTGTATTCTGTGTGTGTGTGTGTGGTGTGGCGCCTGTATTCTGTGTGTGTGTGTGTGTGTGTGGCGCCTGTATTCTGTGTGTGTGTGTGTGTGTGGCGCCTGTATTCTGTGTGTGTGTGTGGTGTGGCGCCTGTATTCTGTGTGTGTGTGGTGTGGCGCCTGTATTCTGTGTGTGTGTGTGGTGTGGCGCCTGTATTCTGTGTGTGTGTGTGTGGTGTGGCGCCTGTATTCTGTGTGTGTGTGTGTGGTGTGGCGCCTGTATTCTGTGTGTGTGTGTGTGTGTGGCGCCTGTATTCTGTGTGTGTGGTGTGGCGCCTGTATTCTGTGTGTGTGTGTGGTGTGGCGCCTGTATTCTGTGTGTGTGTGTGTGGTGTGGCGCCTGTATTCTGTGTGTGTGTGTGTGTGGCGCCTGTATTCTGTGTGTGTGTGGCGCCTGTATTCTGTGTGTGTGGTGTGGCGCCTGTATTCTGTGTGTGTGTGTGTGGGTGTGGCGCCTGTATTCTGTGTGTGTGTGTGTGTGGTGTGGCGCCTGTATTCTGTGTGTGTGTGTGTGTGGCGCCTGTATTCTGTGTGTGTGTGTGTGTGGTGTGGCGCCTGTATTCTGTGTGTGTGTGTGTGTGGTGTGGCGCCTGTATTCTGTGTGTGTGTGTGTGGTGTGGCGCCTGTATTCTGTGTGTGTGTGTGTGGTGTGGCGCCTGTATTCTGTGTGTGTGTGTGGTGTGGCGCCTGTATTCTGTGTGTGTGGTGTGGCGCCTGTATTCTGTGTGTGTGGGTGTGGCGCCTGTATTCTGTGTGTGTGTGTGGTGTGGCGCCTGTATTCTGTGTGTATGGTGTGGCGCCTGTATTCTGTGTGTGTGGTGTGGCGCCTGTATTCTGTGTGTGTGTGTGTGGTGTGGCGCCTGTATTCTGTGTGTGTGTGTGTGTGACCATGGCGCCTGTATTCTGTGTGTGTGTGTGTGTGTGGCGCCTGTATTCTGTGTGTGTGTGTGGTGTGGCGCCTGTATTCTGTGTGTGTGTGGTGTGGCGCCTGTATTCTGTGTGTGTGTGTGTGTGTGGTGTGGCGCCTGTATTCTGTGTGTGTGTGGTGTGGCGCCTGTGTGTGTGTGTGGTGTGGCGCCTGTGTGTGGTGTGGTGTGGCGCCTGTGTGTGGTGTGGTGTGGCGCCTGTGTGTGTGTGTGTATTTTATTCCTGTTTGTGGCGCCTGTATTGTGTGTGTGGTGTGGCGCGTGTGTGTTTTACATGGTGTGGCGCTGCAACATTGTGTGGTGTGGCAAAATTGTGTGTGGTGTGGCGCTGTCAGTGTGTGTGTGTGTGTGTGTGTCTGTGTGTGTGGCACCTGTATTGTGTGTGGCGCCTGTATTGTGTGTGGCGTCTGTATTGTGTGTGGCGTGGTGCCTGTATTGTGTGTGGCGTGGCGCCTGTATAGCGTGTGTGCACGTGGCGCCTGTATGGCGTCTGTGTGGCATGGCGTCTGTGTGGCGTGGCGCCTGTATGGCTCTGTGTGGCTACGCCTGTATGGCGTCTGTGTGGCGTGGCGCCTGTATGGCGTCTGTGTGGTGTGGCGTCTGTATGGTGTGGCGCCGGTGTGGAGTCTGTATGGTGTGGCGTCTGTATGGTGTGGCGTCTGTATAGCGTCTGTATGGTGTGGCACCTGTATAGTGTCTGTATGGTGTCTGGTGTCTGTATGGTGTGGCACCTGTATAGTGTCTGTATGGTGTCTGGTGTCTGTATGGTGTGGCGCATGTGTGGTGTGTGTCTGTATAGTAATGTGACCATGGCGTCTAGTACTTCTATAGCGGTGTGAACACATTTATAGGAAAGGAGAGGCGCACTCTCCCATACCGGCACACACAGGGTCCTGCCTACAGTCACCGTGGAGTGCAAATACAAGTCATGTATTTGAATATGAAAATGGCTGTGGGTTATCATATCTGCATGTATTTTATTCCTGTTTGCCTCAGTTCCTGGTCTGATCCATCAGACTGTCTATCACTGCATGTACTTTTACATGGTCTGCGCTGCAACATTGTTCTCAGACAAAACACTCACTACCTGCCCTGTCAGAGGGTCCTGTCTGGCTGTCTGTAGAGCGTGGCGTTTGCAACGCAAGGGTTGTGGGTTCGATTCCTATTGGGGACCAGTACAAAAAATGTATGCACTCACTACTGTAAGTGGCTCTGGATAAGAGGGTCTGCTAAATGACTCACTACTGTAAGTGGCTCTGGATAAGAGCGTCTGCTAAATGACTCACTACTGTAGTGAATAAGACTCTGCTAAATGACTCACTACTGTAGTGGATAAGAGTCTGCTAAATGACTCAATACTGTAAGTGGCTCTGGATAAGAGGGTCTGCTAAATGACTCACTACTGTAAGTGGCTCTGGATAAGTGTCTGCTAAATGACTCACTACTGTAAGTGGCTCTGGATAAGTGTCTGCTAAATGACTCACTACTGTAAGTGGCTCTGGATAAGAGGGTCTGCTAAATGACTCAATACTGTAAGTGGCTCTGGATAAGAGGGTCTGCTAAATGACTCACTACTGTAAGTGGCTCTGGATAAGTGTCTGCTCAATTGACTCATGTAAATGTAGAAGGCTGTTGATCTTTGGAGTGGTGGCGGAAGTGGCACTATACACGTCTGATGGTCAACCGTGTCAGTTAATATGCACATGTCCCATTTGTTTTTCCAGATGAGGAGAAGCAGCTTGTAGAGGAGGTGTTTAACAACGCTGTAGACTGTCTGTCTGACGATGACAAGAAGCTGCCTCAGGTGGGTCGGTTGATTTGAATATCATTAAATATGCACACACACTGAAAAAAAAGCCTGATTTGCTTGTTTGCAATACATGCTGTTCTCACTTAAATCAGCCAATTCATGCACCCCATACAATGTCAATAGAGGCAGAAGAAAAGTCTCCTGTCATGTTGAACTCCACTCTAATGAAGTCTGTGTGAATTGGGTCTCCTTGATGTGTGGTCATCCGTGGCTATTAGAACTGTAACACACGAGCCACAGCAAAGAGCAACGTGAAGAGCTTGTTCTGAAATGGTTCAGCTTGGTGACATGCAGAGATATTTTGGAGGTTCTGAAAGTGGATTCTTTATTAGCCTGTAAAAGTTTCCACCAGTCTCTCTGTGGTTTGTGCTAGTGGTTTTGATTACAAGCACACACAATATTTCCTTATTTCTCTATCCCTTTATACCGTTAGTTCAGGCTGTATAGGATGTGTTCTCCTGTGGTTGTTTCTGTTTGTGTAGTTTTAGCAGGCAGACTAGCGATTTAAGACAATTGGGACAGTAACGAAAGGTTGCTGGTTCGAATCCTTGAACCGACTAAGTTAACCTGTCAACATAATCCCTTGAGCAAGGCACTTAACCCTAATTGTTCCTGTAAGTCGCTCTGGGTAAGAGCATCTGCTGAGTGACAAATGTAAAATTCTACTGAGCGGTGGTCGTTGGTTTATAGTGTAGTAGAGCTGTCAGAAGGCTGCTGCAGTTTGAAGGCTGGCTCAGAGGGTCTGGTAATGGTCACAACCATGTGTGTGGCTCTGCTAGGGTCAGAGGAGGACAGCATATTTTTATTCTTCAGATGGATGGCTGGCTTAAGCTAATGTGAACAGTTAAAACATTTTTTTTAAATTTTACATTTTGATCTGAGATCATTGTATGGCTTCACTGATTTCTAGATTGTCCTGTCTTTGACATATTTAACAATAAATGTGTTATTTTCATCAAATGACTTATTATTGCTGTGTTTCCAGGTAGAGAATGTTCTACCACTACTGAAGAGAGGTATAGGGATTCACCACGGGGGACTGCTCCCCATCCTGAAGGAAACCATTGAGATCCTCTTCTCTGAGGGGCTAATTAAGGTAGGCCTTGCCGGTCTGGAACTTAACTGGATCTCACTTTAACTTATACAGAACGTTGTCATTCACTTGAAACCTTTTCACGCTATCACTCCCACCCCAAACATACTGTGCTGGCTTGGATATTGTCATTTCCAGCACGGTTCCAGCAACTATTATGGATCCAACCAGACTAGCACAGTATACCTCGGCTAATCTCAGCTCAATAGGGTGAAAAAGCTATAGCCATTCCTGTGTGTTTTAAATTGGAGTGAGTTTGCTAAATGTATTGTTGTTGATCCTTTCTCCTCAGGCGTTGTTTGCCACAGAGACCTTTGCCATGGGCATCAACATGCCTGCCCGCACCGTCCTGTTCACCAGCGCACGCAAGTTTGACGGCAAAGACTTCCGATGGGTAACACCTTTTAATAAGCCAGGCTCCCGCTGGGTAACGCACCTTTTAATGAGCCAGGCTCCCGCTGGGTAACGCACCTTTTAATGAGCCAGGCTCCCGCTGGGTAACGCACCTTTTAATGAGCCAGGCTCCCGCTGGGTAACGCACCTTTGATGAGCCAGGCTCCCGCTGGGTAACGCACCTTTGATGAGCCAGGCTCCCGCTGGGTAACGCACCTTTTAATGAGCCAGGCTCCCGCTGGGTAACGCACCTTTGATGAGCCAGGCTCCCGCTGGGTAACGCACCTTTTAATGAGCCAGGCTCCCGCTGGGTAACGCACCTTTGATGAGCCAGGCTCCCGCTGGGTAACGCACCTTTTGATGAGCCAGGCTCCCGCTGGGTAACGCACCTTTTGATGAGCCAGGCTCCCGCTGGGTAACGCACCTTTTGATGAGCCAGGCTCCCGCGGGGTAACACTCGTTTTGATGAGCCAGGCTCCCGTCGGGTAACACTCGTTTTGATGAGCCTGGCTCTCACATACCTGTGATTGTACCACGTTGATAAAGACAGGGTCACTCCATTATGTCAGTGACTGACTGTGTCCTCATGGGGACATTTTTCTTCCTTGTAAGTTTCATCACTCCCTGGAATGATTAATAGCATTAATTAGGTTCAACTCAATACCCACGTGTCTGGGTAATTTCTGCTATGTTGCAACCAGATTGACGGATGAGCACAGGGTTAACTTCATGTAGTGCAGCGTTCTTCTCTCTGTCTAGCAGGTCATATTGAGGGTTCATCATTTCCTGTGTGTGTGTGCATTGACGCCTTTATAAGGCCATGGAGGGAGCACAGAGGGAGCAGGGAGTCTCTGGCGTAAGATAAACAGCCACGTATTGTTTATGTGAGGAGCTGGGGGCCACGGGGCCGGCCGTGAATCAAGCTGTAGGGAATGAAAGGGCCAGATCGTTACACCTCTGGCTCGTAGAGTGATATGGGGGAGATAAGATGAGGAGAGAGGGAAAGGGAAGCGGCTGTCCAAGAGACTCGCGAAAAACATCTGGTGTGGTTAAACTGGTGCCAGAACACCACGCATGCAGTCAAGGCTTCCCTTCTCCTCTTCCCCTGTCTCTCCTTCCCTCCCTCAGTAACAAAACAGAGAGCAGAAATCCAGGGCCTCTTCGTGGGGTGACTGCTCCCTCTTATCTTGCTCCATATGCTCATCTTTCTCCATCCCTCCCTCCTCCCCTTCCCCCTCTCAGAGATTTATGAGGAGAGGACCGTCCAGAGCCAGTCTTATAATCAGGACCTTATGATGTAGAGCACCAAAAATGCCCAAGAGATTATGATTGAATCTGCATGACGAAGGTATCAACAGAGCTGTTTGGGTTAGTTTCGTGGCAGAGAATGTTTATACAGTTAGAGATGAAAGAAAATCTGTTGATTAGCCTAATCAGGGCCATGTGTGTCATGCAGCGTTAGTAACGCAGAGGGTTTTAAAGCCAAGGGGCAAATCAAGGCGTTCCAGCTCTCCTCCATGTTAATGTTCTGAAGAGGTGTTGCAACGCCAGGGTAAAGTTTCAAGTTTTACTAGTCTGGGATACACATGGTAAACACCGTCCAATGAAATGCTTACTTGCAGGTTCCTCCTCGACAATGCTATAACCACAATAAAAGTTAAGAATACGATCATAAAATAAATGGCTCAGTAGAATATAATAAACATTTTTGCATAAGAATCAAATCAAGTTTTATTTGTCACATGTGCCGAATACAGCAGGTGTAGACTTTACAGTGAAATGATGAATACAACAGGTGTAGACTTTACAGTGAAATGATGAATACAACAGGTGTAGACTTTACAGTGAAATGCTGAATACAGCAGGTGTAGACTTTACAGTGAAATGCTGAATACAACAGGTGTAGACTTTACAGTGAAATGCTGAATACAACAGGTGTAGACTTTACAGTGAAATGCTGAATACAACAGGTGTAGACTTTACAGTGAAATGCTGAATACAACAGGTGTAGACTTTACAGTGAAATGCTGAATACAACAGGTGTAGACTTTACAGTGAAATGCTGAATACAACAGGTGTAGACTTTACAGTGAAATGCTGAATACAACATATGTAGACTTTACAGCGAAATGCTGAATACAACAGGTGTAGACTTTACAGTGAAATGCTGAATACAACATATGTAGACTTTACAGTGAAATGCTGAATACAACAGGTGTAGACTTTACAGTGAAATGCTGAATACAACAGGTGTAGACTTTACAGTGAAATGCTGAATACAACAGGTGTAGACTTTACAGTGAAATGCTTACTTACGAGCTCCTAACCAACAATGCAGTTAAAAACAAATAAGAATAAGAAATAAAAGTAACAAGTATTAAAGAGCAGCCGTAAAATAACAATAGCGAGACTATATACAGAGTCAATGTGCGGGGGCACCGGTTAGTTGAGGTAATATGTACATGTAGGTGGAGTTATTAAAGTGACTGCATAGATGGTAACAGAGAGTAGCAGCGGTGTAAAAGGGGGGGTGCAAATAATCTGGGTAGCCATTTGATTAGACATTGCGGTGTCTTATGGCTTGGGGGTAGAATCTGTTTAGAAGCCTCTTCGACCTAGACTTGGCGCTCCGGTACTGCTTGCTGTGCGGTAGCAGAGATAAAAGTCTATTACCAAGATGGCTGGAGTCTTTGACAATGGCAGGAAGCTTGGCCCCAGTTATGTACTGGAGGGTTCGCACTACCCTTTGTAGTGCCTTGCGGTTGGAGGCCGAGCAGTTGCCATATCAGGCAGTGATGCAACCAGTCAGGATGCTCGTGATGGTGCAGCTGTAGAACCTTTTGAGGATCTGAGGACCCATGCCAAATCTTTTCAGTCTCCTGAGGGGGAATAGGTTTTGTCGTGCCCTCTTCACAACTGTTGGTGATGTGGACACCAAGGAACTTGAAGCGCTGATCCTGCTCCGCTACAGCCCTGTCGATGAGAATGGGGGTGCGCTCTGTCTTTTTCCTGTAGTCCACATTCATCTCCTTTGTCTTGATCACGTTGAGGGAGAGGTTGTTGTCCTGGCACCACACGGCCAGGTCTCTGACCACCTCCCCATAGGCTCTCTCGTTGTTGTCGGTGATCAGGCCTAACACTGTTGTGTCATCGGCAAACTTAATGATGGGGTTTTGAGTCATGCTTGGCTGAGCAGTCATGAGTGAACAAGGAGTACAGAAGGGGACTGAGCACGCACCCCTGAGGGACCCCTCTGTTGAGGATCAGCGTGGTGGATGTGTTGTTAGTTGCAGAGGGAGGTGTTTAGTTCCAGGGACCTTAGCTTATTGATGCGCTTTGAGGGCACTATGACATTGATTGCTGAGCTGTGGTCAATTAATAGCATTCTCACACAGGTGTTCTTTTTGTTCAGGTGGGAAAAGGCAGTGTGGAGTGCAATAGAGATTGCATCATCTGTGGATCTGTTGGGGAGGTATGCAAATTGGAGTGGGTCTAGGGTTTCTGGGATAATGGTGTTGATTGATGTGCGCCATGACCAGCCTTTCAAAGCACTTCATGGCTACAGACGTGAGTGTTATGGGTCGGTGGTCATTTAGGCAGGTTACCTTAGTCCCTGTGCCCAAGAACACTATGATGGTCTGCTTAAAACATGTTGGTATTACAGACTCTGACAGGGAGAGGTTGAAAATGTCAGTGAAGACACTTGCCAGTTGGTCAGCGTATGGTTGCAGTACACGTCCTGGTAATCCGTCTGGCCCTGCGGCCTTGTGACCTGTTTAAAGGTCTTACATCGGCTGCGGAGAGCGTGATCACACAGTCTTCCGGCAACAGCTGGTGCATCTCATGCATGTTTCAGTGTTATTTGCCTCGAAGCGAGCATAGAAGTAGTTTAGCTCCTCTGGGAGGCTCGTGTCATTGGGAAGCCCTCGGCAGTGCTTCCCTTAGTAGGCTAATGGTTTGCAAGCCCCGTCACATCCGACGAGCATCAGAGCCGGTGTAGTACGATTCGATCTTAGTCCTGTATTGCCGCTTTCCCTAATTGAAGGTTCGTCGGAAGGCGTAGCAGGATTTCTTATAAGCTCCCGGGTTAGAATCCCACTCTTTGAAAGCAGCAGCTCTAGCCTTAAGCTCAGTGCGATGTTGCCTGTAATTCATGGCTTCTGGTTGGCGTATGTACGGTCGGTCATTGTGGGGATGATGTCATCGATGTACTTATTGACGAAGCCAATGACTGATGTGGTGTACTCCACAATTCCATCGGCGGAATCCCGGAACATATTCCAGTCTGTGATAGCAAAACAGTTCTGTAGCTCAGCATCTGCTTCATATGACCACTTTTTATTGTTTGAGTCACTGGTCCTTCCTGCTTTAATGTTTGCTTGTAAGCAGGAATCAGGAGGCTTGAATTATGGTCAGATTTGCCAAATGGATGGCGAGGGAGAGCTGTGTATACGTCTCTGTGTATGGAGTAAAGGTGGTCTAGTTTTTTTTTCTCTCTGGTTGCAAATTACCATGCTAATTGAAATTTGGTAAGACATATTTAATGTTCCCTACATTCAAGTCCCCGGCTACGAGGAGTGGCGTCTCTGGGTGAGCGTTTTCCTATTTGCTTATGGCAGAATACAGCTCATTCAGTGCGGTCTTTGTGCCAGCATCCGTCTGTGGTGGTATATTGACACCTACAAAAAATACAGATGATAAACTCTTGGTAGATAGTGTGGTCTACAGCGTATCATGAGATACTCTACCTCAGGTGAGCAAAACCTTGAGACTTCCTTAGATATTGTGCACCAGCTGTTATTTACAAAAATACATTGTCTGCTGCTCCTTGTCTTACTAGACTCTGTTGTTCTATCCTGCTGATACAGCGTATATCAAGCCAGCTGTATGTTGATAATGTCGTTGTTCAGCCACGACTCAGTGAAGCATAAGATATTACACTTTTGAATGACCCGTTGGTAGTTTAATCTTCCGCGTAGGTCATCGATTTTATTTTCCAAAGATTGCACGTCTGCTAGCAGAATGGAGGGAAGTGGGGCTTTATTCGATCGCGTACGAGTTCTCAGAAGGCAGTCCTCCTTCTGGCCCCTTTTTCTCTGCCTTCATACAAATGAAGCAGTATATCATACACGTCAGGCTCGTCGGAGTTGTTAAAGGGTAAAAAGGATTCTGCCAGTCCATGGTGCGTAATCGGTGTTCTGATTTCCTCAAGTTCTTTTCGGTCATATGAGACGGTAGCAGCAACATTATGTACAATATAAGTAAAAAATAATCATTTACAAACGACGAAAAGAAAAAACACAATTGTTTATGAATATGGAAAACGTCAGCCTTGTTCTCCGGTGCCATCTTTATAATACAAGAATTACAGTTTATAATATTTACACGTTTGGGGGATTGGCGCCAAGTAATGTAGATGTTGCATAAAAAAAACAATCTACCTTCAGGAGCATACCCCTGCTGACTGTTCTAGCTCGTATGTACATGGTACATGTAGACCTCTAAAAGAATCCTTCCCATGACATTCTGTACACATTGGTTTGAATGACTAGAAACTGAAAGTTTTCCTTGTTTCATTGGTCATACACATTTATTCTGCTCTACATTACAGCTCTGTGTGAATGTTGACGTGCTGTGTGTGTGTGACGGATGTGTGACCATATTAATGAGTTGTGCGTCTCTCTCTCTCTGTTAGATCACGTCTGGCGAGTACATCCAGATGTCTGGCCGAGCTGGCAGGAGAGGGATGGACGAGAGAGGTATTGTCATCTTCATGGTTGATGAGAAGATGAGCCCTGCAGTGGGGAAACAGCTGCTCAAGGTACTACTGACTCCACAGACTGCACACTGGGGTTTTTAAATAACAGCCGTGTGCGTCTGTGGAACATATTCTTGGAGATGAATGATTAATCATCATAGTTTATCTCCATGTGTAAACTGTGTCAATACACACACGAACCATTGGGATGCCTAAAGTCTTGGCATTGATATCTTCTTTAGACGTTATACAGTGTACGTACTAAGACATGTGTTTTGAGTCCCTGTAGACTTTGGCCAGTTGTAAAACCCGTTCAGCACCAGACCAGTAACTCTTGGAACGTTGCAATAATCCTAACCCCTGTTGGGATGATGTCACAATGGTTCTCGTGCCAACACAGCTCTCCAAGTGTTCTAAGAACGACTCAATCTCTCCCCTCCACACGCTGTCCAAGTGACATACAGACTCTGCGAATGATTGCAATGAGGGGGGTGGAGAGATTAAGGGATTTACAATCACAACCTGAGCCAAGACCCTCATATCCTCCTGAGCTGCAGTGGGAGAGTGAGTCAGTCATTTTGGGGTTGTCTCCTGGGTCATAGAGCTATTTCCCGGCCCTCGGGTCGTTAACGAACACGCTCCACAGCCGAACACACACAGGCGTGTGCAGAAAAACACTTCTCTGAACTGTTAGCAACTTCCTGACCCACGGGTCATTTACAAACTCACTCAGCTGTATCCAAACACTTCTCTTAAACTTTAGGGAGCCATGATATCATCAGGTACCTAAGGACTCTTGGTATGATTTAACTGACTTAAACGTTCAAACCTCAACCCACTTCCTGATCCATTTTTGGAGTTCTGTAGAAGTTTTGCAAAGGGAGTCATGATATGACCAGGTACGTCTGGAGCCTTGGTTTGATTAACAGGCTTGCAGGCCTCAAACTCCAAACCTTAAACCTCTTTCTCTCCATTTAGGGGTCTGTCATGTTAAAGTTGTCTCTGGGACAACAGTCAGTCCTCCATGTCTCTGCTCTGGTACCTTGGGTTGTTGGTCCTGGGTTGAGATCCATTTAGGCTTGCACAACTGGGTCTTTAATGGGCCATGAGGCAGTTTAACACATGACAGATTAATGGCAGGGAGTGAAATGTCTCATTTTAAATTATCTGGCCCCCCTGGAGATCTCATTTCTCTTCTGACTATTCTGTTGTAATCGGTCACTAAGACTTTCGATTGCGCAAGACAGTATCTGCAAAACCCAAACTGCCCTTGGCTTCGTTGACGAGTGGTCTGAACTAGAGGTCGACCGACTATGATTTTTCAACACTGATACCGATTATTGGAGGACAAAAAAAAGCTGATACCGATTAATCTGACAATTTTTTTATTTTTTATTTTTTAAATTATATTTGTAATAATGACAATTACAACAATACTGAATGAACACTTATTTTCACTTAATATAATACATCAATAAAATACATTTAGCCTCAAATAAATAATGTTTAAAACAAAGTGTTAGAGAAGAAAGTAAAAGTGCAATATGTGCCATGTAAAAAAGCTAATGTTTAAGTTCCTTGCTCAGAACATGAGAACATATGAAAGCTGGTGGTTACTTTTAACATGAGACTTCAATATTCCCAGGTAAGAAGTTTTAGGTTGTAGTTATTATAGGAATTATAGGACTATTTCTCTCTCTACCATTTGTATCTTTGATATCTTTGACTATTGGATGTTCTTATAGGCACTTTAGTATTGCCAGTGTAACAGTATAGCTTCCACCCCTCTCCTCGACGCTACCTGGGCTCGAACCAGGAACACATTGACAACAACCACCCTCGAAGCAGCGTTACCCATGCAGAGCAAGGGGAACAACTACCCCAAGTCTGAGTGAGTGACATTTAAAATGCTGTTAGCGCACACCGAGCTAACTAGCTAGCCATTTTACATCGGTTACACCAGCCTAATCTCGGGAGTTGATAGGCTTGAAGTCATAAACAGCTCAATGCTTGAAGCAAAGTGAAGAGCTGCTGGCAAACGCACGAAAGTGCTGTTTGAATGAATGCTTACGAGCCTGCTCCTGCCTACCACGGCTCAGTCAGACTGCTCTATCAAATCAGACTTAATTATAACATAACAACACACAGAAATACGAGCCTTAGGTCATTATTATGGTCGAATCTGGAAACTATCATTTCGAGAAAAAAAAACTGTTTGTTTCGGTGAAATACGGAACCGTTCCGTATTTTATCTAACGGGTGGCATCCCTAAGTCTAAATATTGCTGTTACGTTGCAGAACCTTAAATGTTATGTCATAATTCTGTACAATTCTGGCAAATTAATTATGGTCTTTATTAGGATTAAATGGTCTTCACACAGTTCGCAACGAGCCAGGCGGCCCAAACTGCTGCATATACCCTGACTGCTTGCACGGAACGCGAGACAATTTCCCTAGTGAAAAGAATTTCATGTTAGCAGGCAATATTAACAAAATATACAGGTTTAACAATATATACTTGTGTATTGATTTTAAAGAAGGGCATTGATGTTTATGGTTAGGTCCACATTGGTGCAACGACAGTGCTTTTTTCACGAATGTGCTTGTTAAATAATCACCCATTTGGCGAAGTAGGCTGTGATTCAATGAGAAATAAACAGGCACCGCATCGATTATATGCAACGCAGGACAAGCTAGATAAACTAGTAATATCATCAATCATGTGTAGTTTACTAGTGATTATGTTAAGATTGATTGTTTTTTATAAGATATGTTTAATGCTAGCTAGCAACTTACCTTGGCTTCTTGCGGCACTCGCGTAACAGGTATGCAGCCTGCCACGCAGTCTCCTCGTGGAGTGCAATCTATGTCCAAAAATGCCGATTACCGATTGTTATGAAAACTTGAAATCAGCTCTAATTAATCGGCGCTAATTAATCAGCCATTCCGATTAATCGGTCGACCTCTAATGTTAACATCAGAAGCCTCCTCTCTAAGTTTGTTTTATAAACTGCTTTAGCACACACTGCCAACCTGGATGTACTAGCTGTGACTGAATCCTGGTTTAGGAAGACCACCAAATATCCTGAAATTTCCATCTCTAACATTTTCCATTCGAGATACAACTGTCAAAGGGGGTGGAGTTGCAATCTACTGCAGAGATGGCATGCAGAGTTGTCTTACTACCCAGGTCTGTACCCAAATTTTTCGAGCTTCTACTTCTAAAAATCCACCTTTCCAGAAACAAGTCTCTCACCGTTGTCACTTGCTATAGACCACCCTCTGCCCCCAGCTGTGCCCTGGACATCATATGTGAATTGATTTCCCCCTGTCTATCTTCAGAGCCCGTACTGCTAGGTGACTAAACTGGGACATGCTTAACACCCCGGCCATCCTACAATCTAAGCTTGATGCCCTCAATCTCACACAAATTATCAATGAACCTACCAGGTACAACCCCAAATCCGTAAACACGGGCACCCTCATAGATATCATCCTAACCAACTTGCCCTCCAAATACACCTCTGCTGTCTTCAACCAAGATCTCAGCGATCACTGCCTCATTGCCTGCATCCGTAATGGGTCTGCGGTCAAACGACCACCCCTCATCACTGTCAAACGCTCCCTGAAACACTTCAGCGACCAGGCCATTCTAATCGACCTGGCCCGTGTATCCTGGAAGGATATTGACCTCATCCCATCAGTTAAAAGTGCCTTCCTCACCATCTTAAATAAGCATGCCCCATTCAAAAAAATCAGAAACAGATATATAGCCCTTGGTTCACTCCAGACCTCTGCCCTTGACCAGCACAAAAACATCCTGTGGCGTACTGCACTAGCATCAAATATCCTCCGTGATATGCAACTTTTCAGGGACGTTAGGAACCAATATACACAGGCAGTTAGGAAAGCTAAGGCTAGCTTTTTCAAACAGAAATTTGTAGCACAAACTCAAAAAAAAAAGTTCTGGGACACTGTAAAGTCCATGGAGAATAAGAACACCTCCTCCCAGCTGCCCACTGCACTGAGGCTAGGAAACACTGTCACCACCGATAAATCCATGATAATTGAGAATTTCAAAAAGCATTTTTCTACGGCTGACCATGCCCTGCTGACTGCCCTGCACCCCCCACAGCAACTCCCCCAAGCCTCCTGCAATTCTCCATCACCCAAATCCAGATGGCTGATGTTCTGAAAGAGCTGCAAAATCTGGACCCCTACAAATCACCTGGGCTAGACAATCTGGACCCTCTCTTTCTAAAATTATCACATGAAATTGTTGCAACCCCTATTACTAGCCTGTTCAACCTCTCTTTCGTATCATCTGAGATCCCCAAAGATTGGAAAGCTGCCGCGGTCATCCCCCTCTTCAAAGGGGGAGACACTCTAGACCCAAACTGCTACATACCTATATCCTACCCTGCCTTTCTAAGGTCTTCGAAAGCCAAGTTAACAAACCGATCACCGACCATTTTGAATCCCACCATACCTTCTCCGCTATGCAATCTGGTTTCTGAGCTGGTCATGGGTACACCTCAGCCACGCTCAAGGTCCTAAACGACATCATAACTGCCATCAATAAGAGACAATACTGTGCAGCCGTTTTCATCGACCTGGCCAAGGCTTTCGACTCTGTCAATCACCACTTTCTTATCGGCAGACTCAACAGCCTCGGTTTCTCAAATAACAGCCTCGCCTGGTTCACCAATTACTTCTCTAATAGAGTTCAGTGCGTAAAATCGGAAGGCCTGTTGTCCGGACCTCTGGCAGTCTCTAAGGGGGTGCCACAGGGTTCAATTCTCGGGCCGACTCTCTTCTCTTTATACATCAATGATGTCGCTCGTGCTTCTCTGATCCACCTCTATGCAAACGACACCATTCTATATACATCTGGCCCTTCTTTGGACACTGCTACCTAACCTCCAGATGAGCTTCAATACCATACAACTCTCATTCCGTGGCCTCCAACTGCTCTTAAATGCAAGTAAAACTAAATGCATCCTCTTCAACCGATTGCTGCCCGCACCTGCCCACTGGTCCAGCATCACTACTCTGGATGGTTCTGACTTAGAATATGTGGACAACTACACGTACCTAGGTGTCTGGTTAGACTGTAAACTTTCCAGACCCACATTAAGCATCTTCAATCCAAGATTAAATCTAGAATCGGTTGCTTTTTCGCAAAAAGCAAAAACCTTCACTCATGCTGGCAAACATACCCTCGTAAAACTGACTATCCTACCAATCCTCGACTTCGGCGATGTCATCTATAAAATAGCCTCCAACACTACTCAACAAATTGGATGCAGTTTATCACAGTGCCATCCGTTTTGTCACCAAAGCCCCATATACTACCCACCACTACGACCTGTATGCTCTCGTTGGCTGGCCCTCGCTTCATACTCGTCGCCAAACCCACTGGCTCCAGGTCATCTACAAGTCTTTGCTAGGTAAAACCCCGCCTTATTTCAGTTCACTGGTAGCAGCACCCACCCGCAGCATGGGCTCCAGCAGGTATATTTCACTGGTCACCCCCAAAGCCAATTTCTCCTTTGGCCACCTTTCCTTCCAGTTCTCTGCTGCCAATGACTGGAATTAACTGCAAAAATCACTGAAGCTGGAGACTCATATCTCCCTCACTAACTTCAAGCACCAGCTGTCAGAGCATTGCACCTGTATGTAGCCTATCTGTAAATAGCCCATCCAACTACCTCACCCCTATACTCTATTTATTTATTTTGCACCCCAGTATCTCTACTTGCACGTTTATCTTCTGCACATCTATCGCTCCTGTGTTTAATTGCTATATCGTAATTACCTTGCCACTATGGCCTATTTATTGCCTTACCTCCCTAATCTTACCTCATTTGCACACACTGTATAGACATTTTTTCTTACTGTATTATTGACTGTATGTTGGTTTATTCCATGTGTAACTCTGTGGTGTTGTATGTGTCGAACTGCTGTGCTTTATCTTGGCCAGGTAGCAGTTGTAAATGAGTACTTGTTCTCAACTAGCCTACCTGGTAAAATAAAGGTGAAATAAAAAAATATATAAAAAAATGTGAACACCTTTGGGATGAATTGGAGCGCAGAATGCAAGCCAGGCCTTATTGCCCAACATTAGCGCCCGACCTCACTAATGCTCTTGTGGCTGAATGGAAGCAATTCCCGCAGCAATGTTTCAACATCAAGTGGAAAGCCTTCCCAGAAGAGTGGAGGCTGTTATCGCAGCAAAGGGGGGACCAACTCCAAATGAATGTCAATGATTTTAGAATGAAATGTTTGATGCACAGGTGTCCACACACTTTTGGCCATGTAGTGTATATCTCATGTACAGTTTTTTTTAATGCTAAATATAAGCCACACTAAAAATATTATTTAATCAAATAGTTTAACGTGCTTTTTTGTTTAAGTCGGTCTATGAAAATACCCTTTTTGTTACAAATTTGACCAGAACCATGCACAATGTACGAATAATGACTAACTTCTTGAAGCAGGCATTATAGAACAATGAACACGGGTCTCATACACAATCTCTCAAGCACAAGTCCACGTGCTAGTGAGTAGCCAGCTAATCTTTATACTTAAAGTTTAGCCTACTTGGATCTATTTACTTGCGAACACATCAGAACAGTTGAATTATGAACACAGCCGTCTCCAACCATTTGAACAGCATGCTAGTCTGTCCAATTTGTTCAGATGTTGAAATAAATGACCTGCCTCATTTTTCAGAATGAGAACATGTTACCAATTCCTTATATAATTGTTTTATGCTTATTACACTTTTATAGAACAGACTAGACAGCTAGTATAAGTCTTTGGCTTAAAAGCTGATGGCGGTACTGCAACCTGAGCATTCATTTTCCAGAATCAATGTTCATTGATACTTTAGTTTTAGCAGTGTCTGTTCTGCGCACAATTTGAGTAGTTGAGACATTAAAATGGTGTAGATAGAAAGGGTAACTTCTCTATTACAGTGTAATGTCTCAATGTGTTTGTGTCCATATGACCCATTCTGTTGGACCAAACCTCAAATGCAAATAGCGAGTTGAAACCGCTTGACAGGAATTTGGAAATTCGCACATAAAAACAAACATTCGAGTTAATCGAATTCATTTGATGTATCGCTCAGCCTTACTTCCTCTCCTGTTCCACCTCACCTACAACATGGTCCTCAACCTGCTGAATAGCGACCTGTTTAACCTTCCTCTCTCCTCCCGCTCTCCACAGGGCTCAGCTGACCCTCTCAACAGTGCCTTCCACCTCACCTACAACATGGTTCTCAACCTGCTGCGGGTGGAGGAGATCAACCCGGAGTACATGCTGGAGAAGTCTTTCTACCAGTTTCAGCACTACAGGGCTGTGCCCGGCGTCGTAGAGAGTGAGTGCAGACAACTTCTCAACTCTAGTCCTATATGTAATTCTCGGATCCTCTTTCATAGGAATTCCCCTGCCAGTGGTGCTTTGATTCAACTTGGTAAATTAATTTGAATAATGTTCTGTTCTGTTGATTTGGTCTGGCTAAGTATAGCACAAGTAATGTTTTGTAAATGCATGTTTTATCTTTGAGCATCTGAACTCTATACACTGAGTGTACAAAACATGAACACCTGCTCTTTCCATGGCGTAGACTGACCAGGTGAATCCAGGTGAAAGCTATGGTCCCTTACTGATGTCACTTAGGGCTGCCTGGTATACCAGTATTGATGCACTGACCGCCAAGCAAGCATCTCAATGTTAGCAAGGTGTTCTTAATGTTTTGTACACACTGTACATGGCAACATTAGGTGCTATTTCTGTGTCGTTTGACCACCGCTGTGGACAATGTGTTAGGTTTGCTATGATCACCTTAGAATTAGAATAGAGTACGAGAATCCCCATTCTAGTTTTTCTCTGGGTATGATTGAACTCTGTTTTAACTCCACAGAGATGGGGAAGCTGGAGAAGATGTATAACGCCATAGAGATCCCCAACGAGGAGAGTGTGGTCACTTACTATAAGATCCGCCAGCAGCTGGCTAAACTGGGCAAAGAGATCGAAGAGTTTGTCCACAAACCCAAGTACTGCCTTCCTTTCCTCCAGCCTGGTAGATTGGTCAAGGTTAGAAACAAATAGCACTCATACCACAGCCAACACCACCAACTGAAATATTTCTATATTGCACACCCACACAGACAACTTGTGCTCTACCATTTCCCATCTACTTTGTCATTGTTCTGTTTAATAAGGCTTCCGCAGGTAGAAACCACTTAGTTTTGCTCAGATAAGGAACTATTATGGTTATTGCTGAACATACAGATGTGCCAATTGCGTTGACCCTTTTTTACAGGTCAAAAACGAAGAAGTTGACTTTGGATGGGGCGTAGTCGTTAATTTCTCAAAGAAGTCAAACGTCAAGGTAATATGGATTTTAAAAAAACTTTATTTTCAGCAAACTTAACGTGTAAATATTTGTATGACCACAACAAGATTCAACAACTGAGACATAAACTGAACAAGTTCCACAGACATGGAAAAATGTGTCCCTTAAGAAAGGGGGGGGGGGTCAAAATCAAAAGTAACAGTCAGTATCTGGTGTGGCCACCAGCTGAATTAAGTACTGCAGAGCATCTCCTTCTCATGGACTGCACCAGATTTGCCAGTTCTTGCTGTGAGCGGTTACCCCGCTCTTCCACCAAGGTGCCTGCAAGATCCCAGACATTTCTGGGGGGAATGGCCCTAGCCCTCACCCCCGATCCAACAGGTCCCAGACGTGCTCAATGGGATTGAGATCTGGGCTCTTCGCTGGCCATGGCAGAACACTGACATTCCTGTCTTGCAGGAACTCACGCATAGAATGAGCAGTATGGCTGGTGGCTTTGTCATGCTGGAGTGTCATGTAAGGATGAGCCTGCAGAAAGGGTACCACATGAGGGAGGAGGATGTCTTCCCTGTATAACGCACAGCGTTGAGATTGCATACAATGACATGCTCAGTCCGATGATGCTGTGACACACTCTCCCAGACCATGACAGACCCTCCACCTCCAAATTGATCCCACTTCAGAGTACAGGTCTCGGTGTAACGCTCATTCCTTTGACGAAAAACTCGAATCCAACCATCACCCCTGGTGAGACACAACCGCGACTCGGCAGTGAAGATCACCTTTTTGCCAGTCCTGTCTGTTCCAGCGATGGTGGATTTGTGCCCATAGGCGATGTTGTTGCCGGTGATACAACAGGCCTACAAGCCCTCAGTCCAGTCTCTCTCAGCCTATTGCGAATATTCTGAGCACTGATGGCGGGATTGTTCGTTCCTGGTGTACCTCAGGCAGTTGTTGTACCTGTACCTGTCCCGCAGGTGTGATGTTCGGATGTATTGATTCTGTGCAGGTGTTACACGTGGTCTGCCTCTGCGAGGACAATCAGCTGTCGGTCTCCCTGTAGCGCTGCCTTAGACGTCTCACAGTACGGATATTGCAACTTATTGCCCTGGCCACAGCTGCAGTCCTCATGCTTCCTTGCAGCATGCCTAAGGCACGTTCACGCAGATGAGCAAGGACCCTGGGCATCTTTATTTTGGTGTTTTTCAGAGTCAGTAGAAAGGCCTCTTTAATGTCCTAAGTTTTCATAGCTGTGATCTTATTTGCCTACCGTCTGTAAGCTATTAGTGTCTTAACGACCGTTCCACAGGTGCATGTTCATTAATTGTTTATGGTTCATTGAACAAGCATGGCAAACAGTGTTTAAACCCTTTACAATGAAGCTCTGTGAAGTTATTTGGATTTTTACTAATTTTCTTTGAAAGACAGGGTCCTGAGAAAGAGACTTCTTTTTTGCTGAGTTTGTTGAATGTTATCAGAAAGTATATTTGAAAACATAACATTTAGTATTTAAAGTAACTACAAAGTAGATATAGTTTATCGCTTATGTTTTGGCCTTTGTGTAATGTACGTGTTGTCCTTCAGCTTAGTGTCGTGCCCATGTTGAGTATGTATGTTTTTCTTCTCCAGGCCAGTACAGGTGATGCAGACCCTCTGTACGTGGTGGAGGTGCTGGTCCACTGTAGTCAGGAGAGTGTGAAGAATGCAGCTACAGAGGCTGCTAAACCTGCTGCCACTGGGGAGAAGGGTGAAATGCAGGTGTGCATATGATGGAAAACGCCATGGCTCTGTCAGAAGTAGCACCCTATTCTAGTGCACTACATTTGACCCTGTATGGCCTCACACGGGGCCAGAGATCCAATAGGTGCCAATTGAGAAATAGTCCATGTGTATGCATTGCTGTGACGACTGGACACTATATACTCCTAGTTTGGTGGTCAGCAGTAGGATGGAATCCAAAATTAATACATTCTAGAATGTAGTCCACACACAATCATTATGGGAGGGGTTACTAACTGTCCTTGAGACTGAAGGAAATCAAACATGGCCAAGGTGTTAGTGGTCAAACTGCTGCTGGGCTGTGTCCTAGAGAGCTTCTCTTCAACTTAAAGCAACATCCACACAATTAAATGGAATAATGTTTGGCTATACTGCATATCCTCTTGATTTTAAGATACATTTTCTAAAATGGTATCTAATTTAGAGCCATTTAAGACGTTCCTTCATTCTCAGATTGAAACATACCATGCTTGTGTGGTTGGAAAAGATGCTCCTCATTCAAAACATGTAATATAAACACCTTCCAAACTCTTAGATCTCTTTCAGTTAAGAGTTCATATTCACACACTCCCACAGTGTTATTTTTTACCTGATTTCATTAGCTGTTGCTGCTGCACATTTGACTTAAGTTTGCTTGGCTTAATGGACCAATAGAACAGCCCCTAAAGTACAAACCCTGCCCACCACCTGGCCCTCCAGGCAGGTTAAAGGATACACTCAAAGTATTTGAATGATCTCAAGTGGTATTTGAACCCAGATCCACCGAATTCCATGCATTAAAACTGCCTCTGCTGTTGCGGCATATTTTCCCTCAATTGTACGCTAGTCCCTTTAGAGTCCCAGTGTCTTGTGTTATTTAGTTCTGTCAACCAGTCCTAAACCCCTGAGCTCTGTGTCTACATCAAGAGTACTTCAGCTGCCTGGCTGCCTCTTGGCTCATATTATCTCTGAGGAGCCAATAAACTCCAGCTAAAACACTTCCTGGTCCTGCTCTCTGGGCTGGCTTCTGCTAAATGCCTTATGCTGCATTAACTAGAAGTACAGGCTAGGGGAACAAGTTTGATTTAAACTGGAAAGGTTAAATCAGGTGTGCTAAGATTAAGATCCCACAGACTTGTAGACATAGCAGCAGTCAGGATTGCGTTTTAGTGCTGTATTTGTGTTTAAAACCCCCATTAAGTGTTCAGGATCTCCTGCTGCAGTCGATGATGGCTACCATGTTGGATACTAAATAGATACTAATATATTTAGAGATGAACTGTATACATAAAATAATATACTATTTGTCTTTGTGATCAGGTGGTTCCTGTGATGCTCCGCCTCTTGACCTCTATCAGTTCAGTCCGTCTCTACATCCCCAAAGACCTCCGGCCTTATGACAACAGACAGAGCATGCTGAAATCCATACAGGTGAGAGACACAGCCTTGTGTTCATCAATGCCTTTCTCAACCATTAACACTATTGCTCAAGCTACTCAGAAATCAGTTTTATTCCATGAAAACAGGCTGGGACATTGGAGACGGTTATATATAGTTTTATTGTATTTTACTTTCATTAAAGCTGTTCTTATGCTTCATTCTCTGGTCCCTTCTCCACCACACAGGAGGTGCAGAAGCGCTTCCCAGACGGAGTTCCCCTGCTGGACCCCATTGATGACATGGGCATCAAGGACCCAGGCCTGAAGAAGATCATCCAGAAGGTGGAGGCATTCGAACACAGGATGTACTCCCACCCCATGCACTCTGACCCCAGCCTGGAGGCTGTCTACTCCCTCTGCGAGAAGAAAGCCCTGGTGAGCATGGGTGGGGTGGTGTTATTTTGGATGGTTGGTTCATGTCCTGTAGGACCACACTGCGGTGTGTGTGTGGCAGGGGACCATACAACGTTCTGTCAGTAATGTACTGACATAAACAAGCACAGGATGAGTATCAGAGGAAAATAATATTGGATCTGGCTCTCATTCACTTACTCACATTTTGGCAGAACATTCAGCACCAAACGACTGTTCATCTTTTTAATTGACCTTTATTTAACTAGGCAAGTCAGTACAAATTCTTATTTACAATGACGCCAAACCCGAACGACGTTGGGCCAATTGTGCGCCTCCCTATGGGACTACCAATCATGGCCAGATGTGATGCAATATAAGAGAATATAAAGACTCCTATTTCACTTACCCGTCTAACGTTAGCATCCTCTCATTTAGCTGTTGTCGATTACATTTTTCTGCAAGACTATCGTCCAAAATCTGTATACTTGGACTTTGATTTAGCTTTTCCAATATTAGTAGCCATATTGTAAGTTCAACATTTGCAAAACACTTCGTTTTCATAACTTTCATAACTCACAGGTATGCTTAACACGGAACCCAAACCGGCTGCGCGCGTGCGCTATTGTGCATAAATGTATTTTGCCCCCCCCCCCACACCAAACGCGATCACGACATGCAGGTTCAAATATCAAAACAAACTGAACCAATGACATTAATTTGGGGACAGGTCGAAAAGCATTAAACATGTATGGCAATTTAGCTAATTTGCACTTGCTAGCTAACGTTAATTTGTCCTATTTAGCTAACTTGTTGTTGCTAGCTAATTTGTCCTGGGATATAAACATTGAGTTGTTATTTTACCTGAAATGCACAAGGACCTCAACTCTGACAATTAATCCACACATAAAACGGCCAACCGAATCGTTTCTCATCATCTCTCCTCCTTCCAGGCTTTTTCATCTTTGAACTTATATGGTGATCGCATCTAAACTTTCATTGTATTACCCCGACAACCGGCAACAAAGTTCGTCTTTCAATCACCCACGTGGGTATAACCAATGAGATGGCACCTGCTTCTATAAACCAATGAGGAGATTACCTTCAGCGTGATCTGTGTCAGAAATAGGAACGACTTCTATTTTAGCCCTTGGCGTCGCAGACGCCCATTGGCGCGTGCGAGCAGTGTGTGCGCGCAGTAATTGAATAACATGGATTTCTACATTTATTTTGCGACGCAAGCGACGTGTCCGGTCTGGTCAGCATGTAACGCGCTTCGCCATATTCTTGCATGAATGTACAAGAGGAACTAGCTTCCTGGCGCAAGGTTTACTGGATGATTGTGCGACGGATACTGGGTTTCCACATACTCTCATAAAGCCCAGCTCATTGGCTATGTAGCTAGCTTGGTTTGAACACGATTGGTGCTCGTTTGACAAAGTTAGTCAATCAAGTGAACACCGCCCGTGTCATCCCTTACTAAAATTGGTGTCCTATTGGATATACTAAATGCCAAACAATATCGTGAAGTCTGGTTACATTTGAGGGTGTCTGATTAATAAATATGACTGTAATTTGACTGGTTGAAACAACGTTTGGCATTAGATTTTCACAGATTTCTTTCTTTGCAAGTTGTACGGGTGGAAATACAAAATCGATCGCTATGTGGACCTTTTTAGTATATGATGACATGTTATTTCTGGGACCCTTAGGATGACAAATCAGAGCAAGATTTCAGAATGTAAGTACATATTTCACCTTTAGATGTGAATGTATCAAACCTGTCGTGGTGAAGTGTTTTTTTGTTTTGTGCTCTCCTCAAACAATAGCATGGCATTTTTCACAGTCATAGTTACTGTAAATAGGACAATGCGGTTAGATTAGCAAGAATTTAAGCTTTCAGCCGATATGTACCACAAAAAAATTTTCCGCTAAAATCAGCATACATGACATTGCGCTACATGATTTACAACGGTCCCGTTGACCGGAAACCAATCCTGAAGAAATGAACTTGTTAGGGATCAGCCGCATTTTTTTCTAATTTCGCCTTAAATGACGTACCCAAACTTAACTGCCCGTAGCTCAGGCCCTGAAACAAGGATATGCATCTTCTTGGTACCATTTTAAAGGAAACACTTTGAAGTTTGTGGAAATGTGAAATTAATGTAGGAGAATATAACGCAATAGATCTGGTAGAAGAAAATACAAAGAAAAAAACAACCTATATTTGTTGTACTGTCTCTGAAATGCAAGAGAAAGGTCACACATCTAGCCTTGAAGCTGGATGTAATTTAGATGGTGTCCACAAGAGGGCAACAGTGTTTGCGCAAAGTTTAAACTGAATACTTGAAGAATGAACAATCCACGTAACATTTAGAATGAAGTCACCCAGGTGTCTGTCACTATTTGCCCAAATGTACCAAAGTGTCTGAATTGGTAAATTGCTACATTTTCAAGAACATAACTACAGAAAACGTACAAAAATGCTATGCCAATAAAAAATACAAGTTTACGCACTCCCAGGAATGTCATACATTATGAAAATGTACTAACAGCAGACCCAACAAGAATGCTGATCCAATGTCTCCAAATACATGTGAAATATTTAAGATAAGGGCCGTGTTAGCAGCCAACACTGATCAAATGTCATAAGTGTACACACCACAAACACAAAGTAAAAAAATGACACATTATTTACAATGACTGGACTTACAACACACCCTCTACACAAGATTGTGCTGCTGGTCCCAAGTCCCTTTCAGCAGTAAAGCACTTACCATCTACTTGTAGGCTGGCTGGGTATTCACACCTCTAGATGGTGAGCCACAGAGCAGCAGTCAGACTAAGTGGGGGATGGAGGCCTTGAATGTGGCATCTTTGAAGTCAGTAAACTCAAGTTTACTTATTATATTATTATATTGAACCTTTTTTTGCAATACACCAAATAAACAACATCTATAAACATATATATTATATTGAGTGGAGAACACTGTGGTGAAGGTTGTATACCAAATCTTTGTCTTTCTAATTGGCTAGCTTTGAAATGCAGAGGAGGAGATTTCAAAGAAATAAGGGAGAAAAATGAATCTAATTTTGCGGCCAGGTGCCTGTGAAAGCATTAGTGTTAAGTCCCAGCTGTAGTCCGACTTTGCTGGCTTGGGTATTATATTTTCCATTCCGCACTGCCCTTTTTCCCAGTTCAAGTTCAGCACATATGGTGAATGTGTAGCCAGGTCAGTACAGTACAGCTCGGCTTGGTTAAAGTTAGCTCTGTAGTGTGAAACGGGCCCTGCTCCTACAAGTGGCCTTGGTCATGACCTCTGTGACCTCTGCGCAATCGATGTGTGTGAGATATATTACATATCTGTGCATGGGGAGGGACAAAGCCCTATAAACCAGATTACAAACACACTGTGTTTGATTTGGCAAGACTTGAGAATTACACCCATAATAATCCAAGATGGCGTAGCAGTCGGACGTGTGTTTTGTCTTGTCCCGTGTAAATAGTCGTTTTCCTTGGTTTTTTTTCGTATACTAATCTCACTTTCCATCTACGGACTGAATATACTTTCCTGCAACCCGCCTCACCCAATGTGGTACAGATCTGCTATTTTTATACTTTAGAACCGGAACCCCCATCAGAAGCTAACTAGCTACTAGCTGGTAGTCAGTTAGCCACTGCTAGCGGTCTTCACCTTTAACTCGGACGCCAGCTAGCTTCAGCTCGGTCAATACCTGCCAGTCTGCACAGCGTGATATCAACCCAGAGTATATCGGACTGCTTTTTCTCTACCATGTTCCTGCCGCAAGCTCTGGACCATTACACCGGATCATCGCAGTTAGCTGCAACGGAGTGGCTACTGCTGGCTAACGCCTCTGTCCCGAAGCAAGCACCAGATAGCCTTGAGCTAGCCTCGAGCAAGGCCCATCTCCTGGCTAGCCGAAGAGGTCTACCAGCTAATTCTTGGGCTACAATACCTGGAATTGGAAAGCTGCCGCGGTCATCCCGCTCTTCAAAGGGGGAGACACTCTAGACCCAAACTGCTACATACCTATATCTATCCTGCCCTGCCTTCTCTAAAATATTCGAAAGCCAAGGTAACAAACAGATCACCGACCATTTCGATTCCCACCATACATTCTCCACTATGCAATCTGGTTTCTGAGCTGGTCATGGGTGCACCTCAGCCACGCTCAAGGTCCTAAACGATATCATAACTGCCATCCATAAAAGACAGTACAGTGCAGCTGTCTTTATCAACCTGGCCAAGGCTTTCGACTCTGTCAATCACTGCATTCTTATTGGCAGACTCAATAGCCTTGGCTTCTCAAATGACTGCCTTGCCTGGTTCACCAACTACTTCTCAGAGTTCAGTGTGTCAAATCGGAGGGCCTGTTGTCCGGACCTCTGGCAGTCTCTATGGGGGTGCCACAGGGTTCAATTCTCGGGCCGACTCTCTTCTCTGTATACATGATATAGGTGATTCTGTATAGGTGATTCTCTGATCCACCTCTACGCAGACGACACCATTCTGTATACATCTGGCCCTTTGGACACTGTTAACCTCAAAACAAGCCTCAATGCCATATAACATTCCTTCTGTGGTCTCCAACTGCTTTTAAATGCTAGTAAAACTAAATGCATGCTCTTCAACCGATTGCTGCTCGCACCCGCCCGCCCGACAATCATCACTACTCTGGACGGTTCTGACTTAGAATATGTGGACAACTACAAATACCTTGGTGTTTGAGACTGTAAACTCTCTTTCCGGGCTCACATTAAGCATCTCTAATCCAAAATTAAATCTAGAATCGGCTTCCTATTTCGCAACAAAGCCTCCTTCCCTCAATCATACCCTCGTAAAACGGACTATTCTACTGATCCTTGACTTTGGCGATGTCATTTACAAAATAGCATCCAACACTCTACTCAGCAAACTGGATGAAGTCTATTACAGTGCCATCCGTTTTGTCACCAAATCCCCTTATACTACCCTCCACTGCGACCTGTACGTTCTCTTTGGCTGGCCCTCACTACATATTCGTCGCCAAACCCACTGGCTCCAGGTCATCTATAAGTCTTTGCTAGGTAAAGCCCGACCATATCTCAGCTCACGGGTCACCATAGCAACACCCACCCGTAGCACGCGTTCCAGCAGGTATATTTCACTGGTCATCTGCAAAGCCAACACCTCCTTTGGCCACCTTTCCTTCCAGTTCTCTGCTGCCAATGACTGGAACGAATTGCAAAAATCACTGAAGCTGGATACTCATATCTCCCTCACTAACTTTAAGCATCAACTGTCAGAGCAGTTTACCGATCACTGTACCTGTACACAGCCCATCTGTAAATAGCACACCCAACTACCTCATCCCCATATTGTTTTTTTAAATTTTATTTTGCACATCATCTGCACCTCTCACTCCAGTGTTAATGCTAAATTATTATTATGTATTGCCTTAGCTCCCTAATCTTACTACATTTGCACAAAATCAAATAAAATGTATTTATAAAGCCCTTCTTACATCAGCTGATATCTCAGTGCTGTACAGAAACCCAGCCTAAAACCCCAAACAGCAAGCAATGCCGGTGTAGAAGCACGGGGGCTAGGAAAAACTCCCTTGAAAGGCCAGAACCTAGGAAGAAACCTAGAGGGAACCAGGCTATGGGGGGTGGCCAGTCCTCTTCTGGCTGTGCCAGGTGGAGATTATAACAGTACATGGGCAAGATGTTCAAATGTTCATAGATGACCAGCAGGGTCAAATAATAATAATGTGGTTGTCGAGGGTGCAACAGGTCAGAACCTCAGGAGTAATTGTCAGTTGGCTTTTCATAGCCGATCATTGGAGTATCTCTACCGCTCCTGCTGTCTCTAGAGAGTTGAAAACAACAGGTTTGATAGGTAGCATGTCCGGTGAACAGGTCGGGGTTCCATAGCCGCAGGCAGAACAGTTGAAACTGGAGCATCAGCACAGCCAGGTGGACTGGGGACAGACAGCAAGGAGTCATCAGGCCGGTTAGTTCTGAGGCATGGTCCTAGGGCTCAGGTCCTCTGAGAGAAAGAGAGCATTTAGAGAGGGCATACTTCAATTCGCACAGGACACCGGATAAGACTGGAGAAATTCTCCAGATACAACAGACGGACCTAGTACCCCGACACAAACTACTGCAGCATAAATACTGAAGGCTGAGACAGGAGGGGTCGGAAGACACTGTGGCCATGTCCGACGATACTCCCGGGCAGGGCCAAACAGGCAGGATATAACCTGTATATAGATTTTTCTATTGTGTTATTGACTATACGTTTGTTTATCCCATGTGTAACTCTGTTGTTTTTGTCGCAATACTTTGCTTTATCTGGGCCAGGTCGCAGTTGTAAATGAGAACTTATTCTCAACTGGCCTACCTGGTGAAATAAAATCTAAATGAAAATAAACGCGCTCATAAAAAATTTAATCTCCAACCCTCTGCTTGGCTTCTGGGACTATGCCACTGCACAAAGTATCGGCCTGCATAACATCTTGTCCAAATCCTGCCAGAGCAGGACACACATGCATACAGACCGGCAGGCAGACACTTTCACTAGAAACACAAAGCTGGTTAAATTCTATTTCTAGTGCATTTGTTGTAATTGACTTAGGCTTGAATTCAAGACATAGTACAGTATAAGTTTGTAGGGTTATGCCTAAGTATCTGCTAATCAGCTTTACAATATCAATTAATGTGTAAAATAAATATCCTCTGCCTTAGTGGATTGCCTAGAGCTGGAGGTAGCCTAACACAGGACCTGGAGGTTGCCTAGCACCGCTGTTGTCTATCCCATGTTGTCAAACTCTCCCCGCAGCATGTTCTAGTGGTGTTGGGTGAGCCTGTAATTGGATAATGGTCTTAAGCAGGGACAGTTACACAAGGTGTGTGGCGGAGAGGAACAAACTGGCCTGTAAGACAGACCGAGACTATTAACCAACACTTGGTCTCAGCTGTGTCAGTTCCGACTGGGCTGAGATCTGATTGGATTTCATTCCTTAGTTTGCAGCTTCAGTCATGCAAGGCAGCTTTGTGCTACTGTTTTACGGGCTCCTAACCAACTGTGCTTTATTACATGCTCCTTACAGACACACATGCTCCTTTTTTTCGCATTGTTTGTAACTTATTTTGTACATAATGTTGCTACTACCGTCTCCACTCTGGGCTCCCGAGTGGCGCAGCACAGCATCTCGGTGCAAGAGGCGTCACTGCAGTACCTGGTTCGAATCCAGCCTGCATCACATCCAACCGTGATTGGGAGTCCCATAGGGCGGTGCACATTTGGCCCAGCGTCGTCCGGGTTTGGCCGTCATTGTAAGTAAGAATTTGTTCTTAACTGACTTGCCTAGTTATATAAAGTTTTTATTTTTATTTTTTTAAATACGCCCAAAAGAGCTTCTGGATATCAGAACAGTGATTACTCACCTCGAACTGGATGAAGATTTTCTCTTTAATGAGTCCGACTCGAAAGAATACTGTTTCTCTGAAACCAGGCCCAAATCCCCGTCATTCGCGTGAAGAAAAGACTGATACAGAGGGGGAGATGGGGGTGTCTTGTGAGACTTTGGTGACAAGTGGGGAACCCGCCTCTACCGTCCGATCTATTGGCCAACGTACAATCGCTGGAGAATAAACTGGATTAGCTCTGTACAAGACTATCCTACAAACGGGACGTTAACTGTTAACTATATCTTGCTCCTACCCCAAAGCCATAAGACTGCTGAATAATTAATCAAATGGCCACTGGACTATTTACATTACAATTAAAACATTTGATTTATATGATTTAAAATAGTACATTTAAAGGGTTGTTTGCACTGAGAGCAGGGATTTTTCTGCCACAGAAGCACTTGGCTGGGCCACCTAAGCATATATTTTGGATGCCTAAGTCTAATCTATTTGTTTTTTTATATATACGAATTTAAAATACATTTTTAGAATGTAAAACTAAAACCAGATATAAAGTATGTAGGAAAGAAAATGGTGATGCGCTTAAATGTCCTTGTTTTCCATGAAAACATACTTGAAATGAGTTGCAAAATGATGAATAGGAAATATAGTCAAGATGTTGGCAAGGTTATAAATAATGATTTTTTTTTTTATTGAAATAATAATTGTGTCCTTCAAATTGAGCTTTTGTCAAAAAATCCTCCATTTGCAGCAATTACAGCCTTACAGACCTTTGGCATTCTAGTTGTCAATTTGTTGATGTAATCTGAAGAGATTTCACCCCATGCTTCCTGAAGCACCTCCCACAACTTGGGTTGGCTTGATGGGCACTTCTTACGTACCATACGGTCAAGCTGCTCCCACAACAGCTCAATAGGGTTGAGATCCGGTGACTGTGCTGGTCACTCCATTAGACAGAATACCAGCTGAATGCTTCTTCCCTAAATAGTTCTTGCATAGTTTGAAACGGTGCTTTGGATCATTGTCCTGTTGTAGGAGGACATTGGCTCCAATTAAACGCCGTCCACAAGGCATGGCGTAGCCTTCCTTCAAGATCCCTTTTAGCCTGTACAAATCTCCCCCTTTACTACCACCAAAGCACCCCCAGACATTACATTGTTTCCACCATGCTTGACAGATGGCGTCAAGCACTTTTCTGCATCTCTCTTCTTCATTGTGATCCGAACACCTCTAACTTACATTTGTCTGTCCATAACACTTTTCCCCCCAATCTTCCTTTCTTTGCAACTCTGCCTAGAAGGCCAGCATCCCGGAGTCGCCTCTTCACTGACATTGAGACTGGTGTTTCTCGCAGGGAATAGCGTTCATTTCTCAGAACAAGAATAGAGTGACGAGTTTCAGAAGAAAGTACTTTGCTTCTGGCCATTTTGAGCCTGTAATCGAATCCACAAATGCTGATGCTCCAGATACTCAACCAGTCTGAAGGCCAGTTTTATTGCTTATTTAATCAGAACAACAGTTTTCAACTGTGCTAACATAATTGCAAAAAGGTTTTCTAATGATCAATTAGCCTTAAAAATCCACTGTATTTCTGATCAATTTGATGTGATTTTAATGGACAAAATATTAGCTTTTCTTTAAAAAACAAGGACATTTTAAGTGACCCCAAACTTTTGAACGTGTGTTATTTTTTATAATGATATAATCTTTGTGCGCTAACAATCACCAAAATCAAAGCTAGACCGTCAGGGTAATTGAAAATATGAATTTAACAGTATTGCTTTTACGTTTGAGCAGAAAAACGGCATAAGCCGTGGCAAAATTGTAATTTTTTTATTTGTTATTTCACCTTTATTTAACCAGGTAGGCTAGTTGAGAACAAGTTCTCATTTGCAACTGCGACCTGGCCAAGATAAAGCATAGCTGTGTGAACAGAGTTACACATAGAGTAAACCAATTAACAGGTCAATAACACAGTAGGAAAAAAAAGAGTCTATATACATTGTGTGCAGAAGGCATGAGGAGGTAGGCGAATAATTATTTTGCAGATTAACACTGGAGTGATAAATGATCAGATGGTCATGTACAGGTAGAGATATTGGTGTGCAAAAGAGCAGAAAAGTAAATAAATATAAATGGTATGGGGAAGAGGTAGGGAAAGTTGGGTGGGCTATTTACCGATAGACTATGTAGGGAATTGCAGGGAATTATCTTGAAAACGGCAACAGTTTCCCTCACCTCGTGGCAGAATATGTAGAATCCTGAGAAATTTGCTTTAAAACGGCAACATTTTCTCTCCGCCCCATGGCAAAATGTGTAGAATTGTAGGAAATTAAGTTTAAAGCTGATAAAATGCATCTTGACTCCATGGAGAATTGCAGGAAATTGGTGTAAAAATGCTGAAATTGTACACACAAAAATTTGGGTCTTTAAAATGTATTAAAAATTCTGCTGCTCCAATTGCAACTCCCCCTGCAATGCCTAAGCCCCTTTTTGATTCACAGAGACTATTTTCTTTATCCTTAATAGAGGCTAATGTTTTAAGCAGTTATGTTATCCCGTGTCTCTCTGTCAGATTGCAGGGGACATTAAAGGGGCCAAGCGGGAGCTGAAAAAGGCTAGGACCGTCCTGCAGATGGACGAGCTGAAGTGCAGGAAGCGTGTCCTGAGACGTCTGGGGTTCGCTACTTCCTCTGATGTCATCGAGGTGAAGGGCAGAGTGGCCTGTGAGATCAGCAGGTAAGGAAAAGAACACCTGCAGCAGTAACACTTTACCCCAAAGTTTGTATTTTGGTAATGATGATGAAAAGCACAGGACATAGAATAAAACCTACACCAGTCTGATTTAATCCCATCCACATGGATACATGTCGATCTTAGGTAGTTCTAATCTAAAACAAGAAAATAGCAGATGTACCGAGCCCAATCTTATCATGCAACCTGTTTAAAAGCAAGGTTATGTTATAATTCTGTTTAAGGCTGTATTAAACCCCTCTCTGTAATAATACTATGATTGATCCTAGAACAGTGTGTATATTACCTTGCTATTGAATCTCTGTAACAATACTGTGACAGATCTGATACCTGTGTTATTGCTGTGTATGAGCCAGTGCTGATGAGCTGCTGCGAACAGAGTTGTTCAACTTAGAACAGTTATATACATCAAACAAAATTATCTGATTCCACACTCCAAGACTGCTTCCATCACGTGGACTGGGATATGTTCCGTATTGCGTCAGAAGACAACATTGACAAATACGCTGATTCGGTGTGCGAGTTCATTGGAACGTGCGTTGAAGATGTCGTTCCCATAGCAACGATTAAAACATTCCCAAACCAGAAACCGTGGATTGATGGCAGCATTCACGTGAAACTGAAAGCGCGAACCACTGCTTTTAATCAGGGCAAGGTGACTGGAAACATGACCGAATACAAACAGTGTAACTATTCCCTCCGCAAGGCAATCAAACAAGCTAAGCGTCAGTATAGAGACAAAGTAGAATCTCAATTCAACGGCTCAGACACGAGGTATGTGGCAGGGTCTACAGTCAATCACGGATTACAAAAAGAAAACCAGCACCGTCACGGACCAGGATGTCTTGCTCCCAGGCAGACTAAATAACTTTTTTGCCCGCTTTGAGGACAATACAGTGCCACTGACACTGCCCGCAACTAAAACATATGGACTCTCCTTCACTGCAGCCGACGTGAGGAAAACATTTAAACGTGTCAACCCTCGCAAGGCTGCAGGCCCAGACGGCATCCCCAGCCGCGCCCTCAGAGCATGCGCAGACCAGCTGGCTGGTGTGTTTACGGACATATTCAATCAATCCCTATCCCAGTCTGTTGTTCCCACATGCTTCAAGAGGGCCACCATTGTTCCTGTTCCCAAGAAAGCTAATGTAACTGAGCTAAACGACTACCGCCCCGTAGCACTCACTTCAGTCATCATGAAGTGCTTTGAGAGACTAGTCAAGGACCATATCACCTCCACCCTACCTGACACCCTAGACCCACTCCAATTTGCTTACCGCCCAAATAGGTCCACAGACGATGCAATCTCAACCACACTGCACACTGCCCTAACCCATCTGGACAAGAGGAATACCTATGTGAGAATGCTGTTCATCGACTACAGCTCGGCATTTAACACCATAGTGCCCTCCAAGCTCGTCATCAAGCTCGAGACCCTGGGTCTCGACCCCGCCCCTGTGCAACTGGGTACTGGACTTCCTGACGGGCCGCCCCAGGTGGTGAGGGTAGGCAACAACATCTCCACCCCGCTGATCCTCAACACTGGGGCCCCACAAGGGTGCGTTCTGAGCCCTCTGCTGTACTCCCTGTTCACCCACGACTGCGTGGCCACGCACGCCTCCAACTCAATCATCAAGTTTGCGGACGACACAACAGTGGTAGGCTTGATTACCAACAACGACGAGACAGCCTACAGGGAGGAGGTGAGGGCCCTCGGAGTGTGGTGTCAGGAAAATAACCTCACACTCAACGTCAACAAAACTAAGGAGATGATTGTGGACTTCAGGAAACAGCAGAGGGAACACCCCCCTATCCACATCGATGGAACATTAGTGGAGAGGGTAGTAAGTTTTTTAAGTTCCTAGGCGTACACATCACAGACAAACTGAATTGGTCCACCCACATAGACAGCATCGTGAAGAAGGCGCAGCAGCGCCTCTTCAACCTCAGGAGGCTGAAGAAATTCGGCTTGTCACCAAAAGCACTCACAAACTTCTACAGATGCACAATCGAGAGCATCCTGTCGGGCTGTATCACTGCCTGGTACGGCAACTGCTCCGCCCACAACCGTAAGGCTCTCCAGAGGGTAGTGAGGTCTGCACAACGCATCACCGGGGGCAAACTACCTGCCCTCCAGGACACCTACACCACCCGATGTCACAGGAAGGCCATAAAGATCAACAAGGACAACAACCACCCGAGCCACTGCCTGTTCACCCCGCTATCATCCAGAAGGCGAGGTCAGTACAGGTGCATCAAAGCTGGGACCGAGAGACTGAAAAACAGCTTCTATCTCAAGGCCATCAGACTGTTAAACAGCCACCACTAACATTGAGTGGCTGCTGCCAACACACTGACTCAACTCCAGCCACTTTAATAATGGGAATTGATGGGAAATTATGTAAAATATATCACTAGCCACTTTAAACAATGCTACCTAATATAATGTTTACATACCCTACATCATTCATCTCATATGTATACGTATATACTGTACTCTATATCATCTACTGCATCCTTATGTAATACATGTATCACTAGCCACTTTAACTATGCCACTTTGTTTACATACTCATCTCATATGTATATACTGCACTCAATACCATCTACTGTATTTTGCAAATGCCGCTCTGTACCATCACTCATTCATATATCTTTATGTACATATTCTTTATCCCCTTACACTTGTGTCTATAAGGTAGTAGTTTTGGAATTGTTAGCTAGATTACTTGTTGGTTATTACTGCATTGTCGGAACTAGAAGCACAAGCATTTCGCTACACTCGCACTAACATCTGCTAACCATGTGTATGTGACAAATAAAATTTGATTTGACATTACT
Source organism: Oncorhynchus tshawytscha (assembly GCF_018296145.1). Classification (NCBI taxonomy): domain Eukaryota; kingdom Metazoa; phylum Chordata; class Actinopteri; order Salmoniformes; family Salmonidae; genus Oncorhynchus; species Oncorhynchus tshawytscha. Next base: position 14,301,441 of record NC_056437.1, read on the forward strand.
CAAGAGGGAGCCAGAGATCAAGATAATCAGAAGAAAAAACCTTCACCTGTCCCGACCATTCTCCCGCTCCTTCTGGCTTTCGCAGATTCCGCCATTACGCTCCTGAAGTTGCCAGTAATAGGCTACACAAGGAGTCGGCAAATTTTCTAATGTGGAATGCCAATTTATCTTACCATTTCTTCCGATCTGCGTTCAAATTCTGGTTTTCATATGCACATTTAGGTGCAACAATTTTATTTATGTCTTTGTATCTGACTCATTATCATGTGGTTAATCAAAATTCTATCCAAATGAAAATTAGACAAACCTATAAAGTAACAATTGCCATCTATGTAAAAATAACCTATAAAGCCAACAAATGAAAACATTGCAGCCTGCAGGTAGAAAACAACCTGATAAAAATAAATATCCTGGGCCTCCCGAGTGGTGCAGCAGTCTTAAGGCAAAGCAGTGCTTGAGGCGTCACTACAGACCCGGGATCGATCCCAGGCTGTCACAACCTACCCATGGCAGGGAGTCCTATAGGGAGGCGCACAATTGTCCCAGCTTCGTCTGGGTTAGGGGAGGGTTTGGCCGGCGGGGGCTTTACTTGGCTCATCGCGTTCTAGCGACTTCTTGTGGTGGGCCAGGCGCCTGCAGGCTGACCTCGGTCGTCAGTTGAACTGTGTTTCCTCAGACACATTGGTGCAGTTGGCTTCCGGTTTAAGCGGGCGAGTGTTAAGGAGTGCAGTTTGGTGGGACATGTTTCATAGGACGCATGACTCAACCTTCGCCTCTCCCGAGCCCGTTGGGGAGTTGCATCAATGGGACAAGATCGTAATTAAAATTGGGAGAAAGAGGCTAAAAATTAATACAAATACAAATTAAAATACACTCTTTTAAAATCCTTTAAATCACATTGGCTATGCATGCCCTGTTTGCAACAGCTTGAAACATTGTGTCAACTATTAACTTGGGTCTGGCCTGAAGCTCCTTGGAACATTGTGTAAAATATTCTGGGCCCTCAGTTTCCACCTCCTGTGAGCTCAGAACAGACACAGCTGTAGGCTATTTGCGCAAGGGATAAGAAGTAATCAGGTAGGCCTACTTTATGACAGTTCAACTGGATTTTAATATTTTTCCTTTTCATGCTGAGTGGTTATCAAAAGGGATAGAGCTGGAAAGATTATTCAAATTAATTGAGGAAATATTGTAATTCTCAATGGATGTAAAAGCACACTTTGTTTGCTTGCTGTTCGAGGTGAAGATTTCTTTTTAATATATTTATTTTTAACCTTTAACTAGGCAAGTCAGTTAAGAACAAATTCTTATTTTCAATGATGGCCTAGGATCAAATCAAATCAAATCAAATTTTATTTGTCACATACACATGGTTAGCAGATGTTAATGCGAGTGTAGCGAAATGCTTGTGCTTCTAGTTCCGACAATGCAGTAATAACGAGCAAGTAATCTAACTAACTATTCCAAAAAAAACTACTGTCATACACAGTGTAAGGGGATAAAGAATATGTACATAAGGATATATGAATGAGTGATGGTACAGAGCAGCATAGGCAAGATACAGTAGATGATATCGAGTACAGTATATACATATGAGATAAGTATGTAAACCAAGTGGCATAGTTAGTGGCTAGTGATACATGTACTACATAAGGATGCAGTCGATGATATAGAGTACAGTATCAACGTATGCATATGAGATGAACAATGTAGGGTAAGTAACATTATATAAGGTAGCATTGTTTAAAGTGGCTAGTGATATATTTACATCATTTCCCATCAATTCCCATGATTAAAGTGGCTGGAGTAGAGTCAGTGTCATTGACAGTGTGTTGGCAGTAGCCACTCAATGTTAGTGGTGGCTGTTTAACAGTCTGATGGCCTTGAGATAGAAGCTGTTTTTCAGTCTCTCGGTCCCAGCTTTGATGCACCTGTACTGACCTCGCCTTCTGGATGGCAGCGGGGTGAACAGGCAGTGGCTCGGGTGGTTGATGTCCTTGATGATCTTTATGGCCTTCCTGTAGCATCGGGTGGTGTAGGTGTCCTGGAGGGCAGGTAGTTTGCCCCCGGTGATGCGTTGTGCAGACCTCACTACCCTCTGGAGAGCCTTACGGTTGAGGGCGGTGCAGTTGCCATACCAGGCGGTGATACAGCCCGCCAGGATGCTCTCGATTGTGCATCTGTAGAAGTTTGTGAGTGCTTTTGGTGACAAGCCGAATTTCTTCAGCCTCCTGAGGTTGAAGAGGCGCTGCTGCGCCTTCCTCACGATGCTGTCTGTGTGAGTGGACCAATTCAGTTTGTCTGTGATGTGTATGCCGAGGAACTTAAAACTTGCTACCCTCTCCACTACTGTTCCATCGATGTGGATGGGGGGGTGTTCCCTCTGCTGTTTCCTGAAGTCCACAATCATCTCCTTAGTTTTGTTGACGTTGAGTGTGAGGTTATTTTCCTGACACCACACTCCGAGGGCCCTCACCTCCTCCCTGTAGGCCGTCTCGTCGTTGTTGGTAATCAAGCCTACCACTGTTGTGTCGTCCGCAAACTTGATGATTGAGTTGGAGGCGTGCGTGGCCACGCAGTTTACTTGTACTTCCGGCGCCGACAGAGATGGCCGCCTCGCTTCGCGTTCCTAGGAAACTATGCAGTTTTTTGTTTTTTTACGTGTTATTTCTTACACTAGTACCCCAGGTCATCTTAGGTTTCTTTACATACAGCCGAGAAGAACTACTGAATATAAGATCAGCGTCAACTCACCATCAGTACGACCAAGAATATGTTTTTCGCGATGCGGATCCTGTGTTCTGCCTTACAACCAGTGTAACCGAGTGGATCACATGCAGCGACCCAAAAAAAAAAACGACTCAGAAAAAGAGGGAAACGAAGCGGTCTTCTGGTCAGACTCCGGAGACGGGCACATCGTGCACCACTCCCTAGCATTCTTCTTGCCAATGTCCAGTCTCTTGACAACAAGGTTGATGAAATCCGAGCAAGGGTAGCATTCCAGAGGGACATCAGAGACTGTAACGTTCTTTGCTTCACGGAAACATGGCTAACTGGAGAGACGCAATCCGAAGCGGTGCAGCCAGCGGGTTTCTCCACGCATCGCGCCGACAGAAACAAACATCTTTCTGGTAAGAAGACGGGCGGGGGCGTATGCCTTATGGCCAACGTGACATGGTGTGATGAAAGAAACATACAGGAACTCAAATCCTTCTGTTCACCTGATTTAGAATTCCTCACAATCAAATGTAGACCGCATTATCTACCAAGAGAATTCTCTTCGATTATAATCACAGCCGTATATATCCCCCCCAAGCAGACACATCGATGGCTCTGAACGAATTTTATTTAACTCTCTGCAAACTGGAAACGATTTATCCGGAGGCTGCATTCATTGTAGCTGGGGATTTTAACAAGGCTAATCTGAAAACAAGACTCCCTAAATTTTATCAGCATATCGATTGCGCAACCAGGGGTGGAAAGACCCTGGATCATTGTTACTTTAACTTCCGCGACGCATATAAGGCCCTGCCCCGCCCCCTTTCGGAAAAGCTGACCACGACTCCATTTTGTTGATCCCTGCCTACAGACAGAAACTAAAACAAGAAGCTCCCACGCTGAGGTCTGTCCAACGCTGGTCCGACCAAGCTGACTCCACACTCCAAGACTGCTTCCATCACGTGGACTGGGAGATGTTTCGTATTGCGTCAGACAACAACATTGACGAATACGCTGATTCGGTGTGCGAGTTCATTAGAACGTGCGTTGAAGATGTCGTTCCCATAGCAACAATTAAAACATTCCCTAACCAGAAACCGTGGATTGATGGCAGCATTCGTGTGAAACTGAAGGCACGAACCACTGCTTTTAATCAGGGCAAGGTGTCTGGTAACATGACTGAATACAAACAGTGCAGCTATTCCCTCCGCAAGGCTATCAAACAAGCTAAGCGCCAGTACAGAGACAAAGTAGAATCTCAATTCAATGGCTCAGACACAAGAGGTATGTGGCAGGGTCTACAGTCAATCACGGACTACAGGAAGAAACCCAGCCCAGTCACGGACCAGGATGTCTTGCTCCCAGGCAGACTAAATAACTTTTTTGCCCGCTTTGTCAGTGCCACTGACACGGCCTGCAACGGAAACATGCGGTCTCTCCTTCACTGCAGCCGAAGTGAGTAAGACATTTAAACGTGTTAACCCTCGCAAGGCTGCAGGCCCAGACGGCATCCCCAGCCGCGCCCTCAGAGCATGCGCAGACCAGCTGGCCGGTGTGTTTACGGACATATTCAATCAATCCCTATACCAGTCTGCTGTTCCCACATGCTTCAAGAGGGCCACCATTGTTCCTGTTCCCAAGAAAGCTAAGGTAACTGAGCTAAACGACTACCGCCCCGTAGCACTCACATCCGTCATCATGAAGTGCTTTGAGAGACTAGTCAAGGACCATATCACCTCCACCCTACCTGACACCCTTGACCCACTCCAATTTGCTTACCGCCCAAATAGGTCCACAGACGATGCAATCTCAACCACACTGCACACTGCCCTAACCCATCAGGAACAGTGGGTTAACTTCCTGTTCAGGGGCAGAACGAGAAGCTCCACAGCTCATAAGTGGTGGTGCATTAAACCAATCAGAAATGCTATCAGATCCCCAAATGTGCACATTTAAATGCCTACATTTGCACGCAGACCAGGTAGCCCGTACTTCTAAAAATCTAATAAAATTTTATTGGTCACATACACATGGTTAGCAGATGTTAATGCGAGTGTAGCGAAATGCTTGTGCTTCTAGTTCCTACCGTGCAGTAATATTTAACAAGTAATCTAACAATTTCACAACTACCTTATACACACAAGTGTAAAGGAATGAATAAGAATATGTACATATAAATATATGGATGAGCGAACGACATAGGCAAGATGCAGTAGATGGTATAGAGTACAGTATATACATATGAGATGAGTAATGTAGAGTATGTAAGCTTTATATAAAGTGGCATTGTTTAAAGTGACTGGTGATACATTTATTACATCCAATTATTAATTATTAAAGTGGCTAGAGATTGCGTCAGTATGTTGGCAGCAGCCACTCAATGTTAGTGATGGCTGTTTTAACAGTCTCTGATGGCCTTGAGATTGAAAAACAGTTTCTGTCTCGGTCCCTGCTTTGATGCACCTGTACTAACCTCACCTTCTGGATGATTAATTGAGGAATTGATACATTCCTGTGGCATGCCAATTTCAGGCTCCCTCAACTTGAGACATCTGTGGCATTGTGTGTGACAGTAGTTTTTTTTGGAATTGTTAGTTAGATTACTTGCTCGTTATTACTGCATTGTCGGAACTAGAAGCACAAGCATTTCGCTACACTCGCATTAACATCTGCTAACCATGTGTATGTGACAAATAAAATTTGATTTGATTTGATTTGGTGTTTTATTGTCCCCAGTACAAGGTGCACCTGTGAATTGATCGTGCTGTTTAATAATCTTCTTGATATGCCACACTTCAAGTGAAGGGATTATTTTGGCAATGAGAAATGCTCAATAACAGGGATGTGAACAAAATTGTGCCCCAAAATTGAGAAATAAGTGCGTATGAAACTTTTCTGGGATCTTTTATTTCAGCTCATGAAACATGGGACCAACACTTTACATGTTGCATTTATATTTTTGTTCGGTGTATATTAACATGCTGTAAAAAAACAAAAAACAAATGTATTGACAATGTGACTGATCTTAGAGCTGTGTTCTGTTTGATCCAGTGCTGATGAGCTGCTGCTGACTGAGATGGTGTTCAATGGTCTGTTCAACGATCTGACTGCAGAACAGGTTACTGCTCTGCTCAGTGTCTTCGTCTTCCAGGAGAATGTAAGACATACACACTCCGATGCACACCATTTCCTACGCAATCAGATAAAACACTTTTGGCCAGATAAACAACATCCTCCTTTCCCCATGCCATCACGCCACCTCTTACTTACACACACACACACACACACACACACACACACACACACACACACACACACACACACACACACACACACACACACGCACACATCAACAAAAGCACACTAACCTATTACCTTGCAGTAACCTAGTGACCTTATCTCTTGAGTTTACGATTCGATCTCCAGTACATCCTCTTGGAGCTTCCTCTCTCCTCAAGGATTTCCTGTGTCAATTGTTTGAAAACATTTTGTCTTGTCTAGCTCAATTTCAGACCTCTCCAATAACAAATTCCACTCACTCAGGCAGCGGCCGGTCAATCTGTTAAAAGTAGACCTTAGTAGGTCTCTGGCACGCTAAGTGATATGAGCCTTCACCGATTTCTCAGTACTGCCAGATGCGATCGTGTTCCCTGCACTCACCCCCTCCCAAGCTTCATTATGGCACCCCTCATGTCTCTTTTGTATCTAATGCTCCTATACTTCTGAGTATAACAATGTTCAAAGTTTCACCCAGAATCCAACAACACCAAGGAACTTGAAGCTCTCAACCTGCTCCACTACAGCTCCGTCGATGAGAATGGGGGCGTGCTCTGTCCTCTTTTTCCTGTCCATCTCCTTTGTCTTGATCACGTTGAGGGAGAGGTTGTTGTCCTGGCACCACACGGCCAGGTCTCTGACCACCTCCCTATAGGCTGTCTTGTCGTTGTCGGTGATCAGGCCTACCACTGTTGTGTCATTGGCAAACTTGATGATGGTGTTGGAGTCGTGCCTGGCCGTGCAGTCATGAGTATGGGAGGGAACTGAGCACGCACCCCTGTGGGGCCTCTATGTTGAGGATCAGCGTGGCATATGTGTTGTTACCTACCCTTACCATCTGGGGGCGGCCCGTCAGGAAGTCCAGGATCCAGTTGCAGAGGGAAGTGTTTAGTTCTAGGGTCCATAGCTTAGTTTAGTGATGAGCTTTGAGGGTACTATGGTGTTGAACGCTGAGCTGTAGTCAATGAATAGCATTATCACATAGGTGTTACTTTTGTCCAGGTGGGAAAGGGCAGTGTGGAGTGCAATAGAGATTGCATCATCTGTGGATCTGTTGCTGCGGTATGCAAAGTGGAGTGGGTCTAGGGTTTCTGGGATAATGGTGTTGATGTGAGCCATGACCAGCCTTTCAAAGCCCTTCATGGCTACAGACGTGAGTGCTATGGGTCAGTGGTCATTTAGGCAGGTTACCTTCGTGTTCTTGGGCACAGACACTATGGTGGTTTGCTTAAAACATGTTGGTATTACAGACTCGGACAGGGAGAGGTTGAAAATGTCAGTGAAGACACTTGCCAGTTGGTCAGCGCATGCTTGCAGTACACGTCCTAGTAATCCGTCTGGCCCTGCGGCCTTGTGAATGTTGACCTGTTTAAAGGTCTTACATCGGCTGCGGAGAGCGTGATCACACAGTCTTCCGGAACAGCTGGTGCATCTCATGCATGTTTCAGTGTTATTTGCCTCGAAGCGAGCATAGAAGTAGTTTAGCTCGTCCGGTAGGCTCGTGTCACTGGGCAGCTCTCGGCAGTGCTTCCCTTTTGTATTCTGTAATGGTTTGCAAGCCTTGCCACATCCGACGAGCGTCAGAGCCGGTGTACTACGAGACTACATTGCAATTTAGTCTTTTATAGTCTTCTATATGTCATATCTACTGCCTGCAAGTCTCCGTCTCTTGTCCCTCTTGTCTGTCAGCAGATAGTCTCTGTGACATTCACATGCCACTGTCGTCCAGTGTCTGGGTGCCCCGCTGGCGTCCATTGTCCTATCATTAGTCAAGCTAACAAAGGACATGCCAATTTGAAGCTAAGGACAAAATATTGTGACCTTTCATAGTTTGAGATCTGTTAAGGTCAACCGTATCCTTTAGAGAAGAAGCATTTAGCCGTCACAGTAAAACGAGATGCTCTGCAGTCTGAGGGCTTCGTCCCATTACTGAAGTGGGTCACTCTGCATGTTTCTTAAATCAATAACCGACAGACGGCAGTAATGTTTTATTGACACTTAGGAGTACTGTAGCAGAGACCGATCAGTTATCCTGCCGAGTGCCATGGACCACAACATCGGCTGACATTTTCTGTTGATTTTCCAACTATTCTTCATGTTGAATTGGCGAAAACAGCCTCTGCTCTTTGACACACAGCAGGTGGTCGCGGTGTGTCCAAAGTTTTAGACTAACGTCATGTTTGTGTTCTCCTCCTTCCCTCAGGCGAATGAGATGCCCAAGCTGACAGAGCAGCTGGCTGGACCACTGAGACAGATGCAGGTAAACATTCCACATGACGCTGCGGAATAGGAGCTGTCCAGGGGGTTAGCCTAGGTTACAAAGCAAGATCAATGTGTGTCCCTGGTCAAAAGTAGTGTATTTGGGGCACAGCCAATGAGTTTAGCAGCTGGCTTTTATAAATATTATTAAATAATTTTAGGTTGCCTAGTGGTGCCAGTAACCGAGAGGTTGCTAGATCGAATCCCTGAGCTGACAAGGTCAAAATCTGTTGTTCTGCCCCTGAACAAGGCAGTTAACCCACTGTTCCTAGGCTGTCATTGTAAATAAGAATTTGTTCTTAACTGACTTGCCTAGTTAAATAAAGGTTAAATAAATATAGCATTGCAATGGGCATGGTAGCCAACTGGATATGTGGTGATGATGCTTTATGACACACCCCTCAGACCTGGTTTAGTCTGCTTTTCAGGTGTGTGGTTTCTTATACTTAGTTCATGTTAAACCAAAGCATTGATGTTTAACTAGACTGCAATCTATGTGAGACTTGGCAGCCAACCAGTTTACCTATTCTATTGACTTACTGCTGTTTCTGTCTGCTGAGACTTGGCACATTCTGCAAAGCCAGCTAGGTCCAGTCTACAATCTAGATGTTTGGTGAAAGATTAAAGATGTGGGTCTCCCTGCCTGAGTGTTTGCCTTCATTTGAATGGCTGCTTGAGATGAACAGGAAACTACAAATAAAGCTTAAGTTAATGATACATTTCCTGTCCATTTTAATTTTCTATTTATAAGGATTCTGCACCAAAACAACTTCAATAATTATTCTGAGCTCGAGCATGTTATTATCCAATGTCTGTTTTCTTGAACTGTCTGTTGTGGTTGTCAGGAGTGTGCCAAGCGCATTGCTAAGGTGTCTGCAGAGGCTAAACTGGAGGTGGATGAGGAGACCTACCTGGACAAGTTCAGGCCTCACCTGATGGATGTGGTCTACACCTGGGCTAACGGATCCACCTTCGCTCAGATCTGCAAGATGACCGACGTCTTCGAAGGTAACAACCCCACCAACACCTGTCGCCCTAATACCAGTACAGAACTGCGAAATGGTTAGCTCTTTCCAAATGTTCTTATGCAGGACGTCAGACATCTTTGAAGGTAAATTATACATGCATTTTAATCATTTAGCAGGTGATCTTATCAAACTTAGTCAGTGCAAGGTAACTTGCTTAATTAACGCCTGCCCCCAATGTCAATGAAATGGATGTCTGAGCGCTTTCAATTGTTGTCTTTGTTTCCATGTGGGGTCTTTCTGTTTCCAATGTCTACAACTAGCAGTTAATCAAACTATTTGGTTTGGCATCTTTCATGTTGTAGGTCATTGAAGGTGAGCCAAAAGACCTGGTGAGGAACTTAGTTGAAACACATGGTTTTCTCTGCATTCTGACTTGGCTTTGGTCCATTACATATTGTCAGGAATCGTTTTTGTCTGAATGAGGCACTTAGTTGGGGGCTTGGAGTGGGAGAGCCTCTTCAAAGGAGGACAGATTTGAAGCCCTCTCTTCAATGGGCTGAAATGTAGAGCTTCAAAATGTTTAGAACTATCATGTGGGTGCAATGGACTGTCCTTACATCAAGAGTTGCACTGTCTATGAATTTGAGAGGGATTAGGCCTGCATTTCCCTATCCCCAATCTGTAATCCAAAATAAATTTAGCTGAAAAACGAATCCCAGATTGTAGCTTTAAAGGGAAACCCATTTGTATGTCTCTATGTGCAGTTTGAAGGAAGTTGCGAACTAGCATTAGTGTAATGTCTGGAAGTCTTTGGTACGTCTAGCATGCTAGTAGATACCATAGACTTCCAGTCATTGCGCTAACACTAGTTAGCATTGGCTCGCAAAACTACCTTTAACTTCCTTCATCCTGGACGCAGAGACAAAATGGTATCCATGAGTTCGTTGGGGTCTGGGGAAGTAGATCAAGGGCTTTATTGCCAAAATCCCGAAGTATCCCTTTAAGGCACCATGAGAGTAGAGGATTTAAAATGAGAAATGGCTGAAACCGATCCCCCCCCTAATGCTCTCATTCTCTCCCAAAAGTCAATGTGAGAACGCTCCGGACATCACCCTGACATGAGCAGTAAAATATGTAGCTCCCTTTTTAATTACCATGAGTGAGATCCATGTTAATTTATTAGATCTTTTTGAGATTGTCTCTGGCTTCCATGCTAAGCTTGACTGGAAACTGGTTGTATTTTACTAAGGGGGAATGGGGAGTTGAAGTGAGTAAGAGGGAGTATTGCTCTTCTCTCTCGTTGAGTGAGGGTGTGGTCACTGACCGGGGGATCCTTGGTGTGGTTGGTGCTCATGGTACTGCGGTGTGGTTCAGTTAACCCCTTAATGCTTACCTATATATACCCCCCCCGTTCTGTCGGTCTTTAGTATATTCCCTCCCTGTTCTGTCGGTCTTTAGTATACCCCCCGTTATGTCGGTCTTTAGTATAATCCCTCCCTGTTCTGTCGGTCTTTAGTATACCCCCCGTTATGTCGGTCTTTAGTATAATCCCCCTGTTCTGTCGGTCTTTAGTGTAATCCCCCTGTTCTGTCGGTCTTCAGTGTAATCCCCCTGTTCTGTCGGCCTTTAGTATAATCCCCCTGTTCTGTCGGTCTTTAGCAAACCCCCCCACCCGTTCTGTTGGTCTTTAGTATAATCCCCCTTGTTCTGTCGGTCTTTAGTATAATCCCCCTGTTCTGTCGGTATTTAGTATAATCCCCCTGTTCTGTCGGTATTTAGTATAATCCCCCTGTTCTGTCGGCCTTTAGTAAACCCCCCCACCCGTTCTGTCGGTCTTTAGTGTACCCCCTGTTCTGTCGGTCTTTAGGTATAATCCCCCGTTCTGTCGGTCTTTAGTATAACCCCCCACCCGTTCTGTTGGTCTTTAGTATAATCCCCCCACCCGTTCTGTCGGTCTTTAGTGTACCCCCCCTGTTCTGTCGGTCTTTAGGTATAATCCCCCTGTTCTGTCGGCCTTTAGGTATAATCCCCCTGTTCTGTCGGTCTTTAGTATAATCCCACCCGTTCTGTTGGTCTTTAGTAAACCCCCACCCGTTCTGTTGGTCTTTAGTATAATCCCCCTGTTCTGTCGGTCTTTAGTATAATCCCCCTGTTCTGTCGGTATTTAGTATAATCCCCCTGTTCTGTCGGTCTTTAGTATAATCCTCCCTGTTCTGTCGGTCTTTAGTAAACCCCCCACCCGTTCTGTTGGTCTTTAGTAAACCCCCCACCCGTTCTGTTGGTCTTTAGTAACCCCCCACCCGTTCTGTTGGTCTTTAGTATACTTCCCCCCTCTGTTCTGTCGGTCTTTAGTATCATCCCCCGTTCTGTTGGTCTTTAGTAAACCCCCTCCGTTCTGTCGGTCTTTAGTATAATCCCCCTGTTTTGTCGGTCTTTAGTATAACCCCTGTTCTGTCGGTCTTTAGTAAACCCCCTCCGTTCTGTCGGTCTTTAGTATAATCCCCCGTTCTGTCGGTCTTTAGTATAATCCCTCTCCCATTCTGTCGGTCTTTAGTATAATCCCTCCCGTTCTGTCGGTCTTTAGTATAATTCCCCCGTTCTGTCGGTCTTTAGTATAATCCCCCCGTTTTGTCGGTCTTTAGTATAACCCCCCTGTTCTGTCGGTCTAAATGGAGTATCATTCTGTCTCCCTGCGCTGAGTTGTCTGTTTGCATATTGATCCCTGTCTGTAGGTAGTATCATCCGCTGTATGCGTCGCCTGGAAGAACTGCTGCGTCAGATGTGTCAGGCAGCCAAGGCCATCGGCAACACCGAGCTGGAGAACAAGTTTGCAGATGGTAAGATCTGTTATGCACACTGGCTGACTCGATCCTCACACAGCTCAGAGAATTCAACTATAATCTCAACTAGTAGATCAAGTTTGCAGAGGGTAAATTTGTTCTGCCTACTTCCCTCTTGTAGCCTGCTTCCCAGACCCAGATTAAGCCTACTGGACGAGGAAGCATTCTCAACTGCAAATCTTGTTAAATGGCTTTTTAGATATTTTTGGCAAACTGGTCCTAAAATTTCCTCTGCAGTCTGTGAAGGTAACCCTCTGCAGTCTGTGAAGGTAACCCTCTGCAGTCTGTGGAGGTAACCCTCTGCAGTCTGTGGAGGTAACCCTCTGCAGTCTGTGGAGGTAACCCTCTGCAGTCTGTGGAGGTAACCCTCTGCAGTCTGTGGAGGTAACCCTTGGGTCTACTGTACACTGGGTTCTGTGTTAGGTTTCAGCCAGACACTTGTAAACTGAATTACTACAAACTTGTGCGTAACTTTGGACCCCAACAGTAACAAATCTCGAGTTGTATGGACCAGTTTGTTGTGAGGCACCCATTAGACTGTAATAATAGTCTTAGTCTATAGGTGTACATTGGCTTTAGCAAGTAAATAGTCATGTATTTCTTCTGTTTTTCCTTATAGGTATCACAAAAATCAAGAGGGATATTGTGTTTGCTGCTAGTCTATATCTGTAATTTGTTGTAAGAATAAGATTGTGTTTGTGTAATTTCATCATGATATCATCCAGACAATGTTTTTTTATTTTTTTATTTGTATTCATGTTGATAAGCATGAAATGGCTTTTTTTCCTTCCAAAAAGTGCAACACATTTGTACATAGTTAACACAATTTTAATTTTAAAAAACGTCTGTAGTGATTTTTTTTACATACGGATGGATAAAAAAAAAAGTAAGGTATTTTGTTTTGTCTATTTTGTTGCTTCCGGTACAGATGCATTATATTAGTGTTGTTGGGATAGTCAGGTACAGATATATTATATTAGTCTTGTTGGGATAGTCAGGTACAGATATATTATATTAGTCTTGTTGGGATAGTCAGGTACAGATATATTATATTAGTCTTGTTGGGATAGTTAGGTACAGATATATTATGTTAGTCTTGTTGGGATTGTCAGGTACAGATATATTATATTAGTCTTGTTGGGATAGTCAGGTACAGATATATTATATTAGTCTTGTTGGGATAGTCAGGTACATATATATTATGTTAGTCTTGTTGGGATTGTCAGGTACAGATATATTATATTAGTCTTGTTGGGATAGTAACGATAATACAAAGGAAGCTATGATAGTAGCAGTCCAGCCAAGGCAACATGGGTGTGACTCAATGTCCAATAGGGAGCTAGGCTCCAGGTCATAGGTCAGAAATGCACAAAGCAGGGTTACATTCACAGGTTTGGCAATGCTCCAAATGGCACCCTATTTCCCTACATAGTACAGTACTTTTGACCAGAGCCCTATAGGCTATGCTATATAGGGAATACAGGGCCATTTGGTACTTAAGCCTTTCTGTCCACCCCAGTGGTCTGTCCCTTAGTGGGGTATGATGCGCATGCAGTAAACACTTCCCCACTGGCTACACGCCATGTATGGTTCCGGATGGTTCCTCCTCTCCTTTATAGTTTAGTTGGGGCTGCTGTCGTAGTGGTTTCCGTTTGTGGGTGTCTCCTGCAGGGTGGTGTGGGGAATATCCTCCTTCTGAGGCTCAACCTTCTTCTTGAAGAAGTCTGACACGAAGAAGACCTGCAGCAGAAAGAGTGGTAAGAGTAAGTGGAAGGAGAAGTGGGAGATTCCTAGGTCTACAGTGCCTTCGGAATGTATTGTAGTGAAACAGCAGGGAGCAGGTCTCGAACCCTCGACCTTCGAGCCTGAGGTCCGGCGCGCTATCGACTGTGCCGCAAAAACAGCAGAATCGATTTACGCGCTTATAAACCCAGGGTCGTCACAGTATTCAGACCCCTTCACTTTCTCCACATTTTGTTATGTCATAGCCTTATTCTAAAATTGATTAAATAGTTTTTTCCCCACTCATCAATCTACACGGAACACCACATAATGATAAAGCAAAAACAGGTTTTTAGACATTTATAAAAAATGAACTGAAATGACATTACTCAGTACTTTGAAGTACCCTTTGGCAGCGATTACAGCATCAAGTCTTGGGTATGATGCTACAAGCTTGGCAACCTGTATTTGGTGAGTTTCTCGCATTCTCTGCAGATCCTCTCCAGCTCTGTCAAGTTGGATGGGGAGCATTGCTGCACAGCTATTTTCAGGTCTCTCCAGAGAGGTTCAATCGGGTTCAAGTCCAGGTTCTGACTGGGCCACTCAAGGACATTCAGAGACTTGTCCCGAAGCCACTCCTGTGTTGTCTTGGCTGTGTGCTTAGGGTCGTTGTCCTGTGTGAAGGTAAACCTTCGCCCCAGTCTGAGGTCCTGAATGCTCTGGAGCAGGTTTTCATTAATGGTCTTTCTGTACTTTCCTCCGTTCATCTTTCCCTCGATCCTGACTAGTCTCCCAGTCCCTGCTACTGAAAAACATTCCCAGAGCATGATGCTGTCACCACCATGTTTCACCTTAGGGATGGTGCCAGGTTTCCTCCAGATGTGACACTTGGCATTCAGGCCAAAGAGCTCAATCTTCGTTTCATCAGACCAGAGAATCTTGTTCCTCATGGTCGGAAAGTCCTTTAGGTGCCTTTTGGCGAACTCCAAGTGGGCTGTCGTGCTTTTTACTGAGGAGTGGCTTCTGTCTGGCCACTCTACCATAAGGGCCTGATTGGTGGAGTGCTTCCTAAAAAGCTATTTTCACTTTGTCATTATGGGGTATTGTGTGTAGATTGATGAAAAATAATCATAATTTAATCAATTTTAGATTAAGGCTGTAATGTAAAAAATGTGGAAAAACAAAGGGTCTGAATACGTTCCTGAATGCACTGTATAAGCCACTTTAATGCTACAGATCACAAGGTTTGGAAACCACCTCTGGGTGATAGATAGCAGAGAGTATCAAAGCTGAAAACCAATTTCCATTGTAAAAAATGGACCAATCAAGTTATTATTTTGAACCAAATGAAGCGGTGTCGTGGTTACTCACTACCAGTGTGGCCATGAGCACTCCCTGGATAAGGCCAACCAGGACGTCGCTCCAGTGGTGTTTGTAGTCAGACACACGAGACAGTCCGGTGTACACAGACGCCGCGATCAGGAAGAACTGTAGGGTTGGTCTCAGGAGTCTGGCCCACCCTGCCTGCAGCCTGGCCTGGATGTACAGCTGGGAGACACAGATGGAAATTAGTTGTTAGAATAAGGCCTTGTGGTTTTACTACTAACTTGTTTGGCCAGTTTAGCCTGTAACTCATTTCCAGTTTAAGTCATGTTTATACCTGGTGCTAACACGTGGTTGTTGTCATCTGATTAAGATAATCCAATCTCTGATGAAGATTTGCCACGTCAACACTTGGCATAAAAATGTGTTTGTCTGCATTGTGACCAGATTTCATGGTCCCGCTGTATGAAAATGATTAGACTTAAAATGAATCAATTCATACTATAATATATATATCAAATCAAATCAAATTTTATTTGTCACATACACATGGTTAGCAGATGTTAATGCGAGTGTAGCGAAATGCTTGTGCTTCTAGTTCCGACAATGCAGTAATAACGAGCAAGTAATCTAACTAACAATTCCAAAAAAAACTACTGTCATACACAGTGTAAGGGGATAAAGAATATGTACATAAGGATATATGAATGAGTGATGGTACAGAGCAGCATAGGCAAGATACAGTAGATGATATCGAGTACAGTATATACATATGAGATAAGTATGTAAACCAAGTGGCATAGTTAAAGTGGCTAGTGATACATGTATTACATAAGGATGCAGTCGATGATATAGAGTACAGTATCAACGTATGCATATGAGATGAACAATGTAGGGTAAGTAACATTATATAAGGTAGCATTGTTTAAAGTGGCTAGTGATATATTTACATCATTTCCCATCGATTCCCATGATTAAAGTGGCTGGAGTAGAGTCAGTGTCATTGACAGTGTGTTGGCAGTAGCCACTCAATGTTAGTGGTGGCTGTTTAACAGTCTGATGGCCTTGAGATAGAAGCTGTTTTTCAGTCTCTCGGTCCCAGCTTTGATGCACCTGTACTGACCTCGCCTTCTGGATGGCAGCGGGGTGAACAGGCAGTGGCTCGGGTGGTTGATGTCCTTGATGATCTTTATGGCCTTCCTGTAGCATCGGGTGGTGTAGGTGTCCTGGAGGGCAGGTAGTTTGCCCCCGGTGATGCGTTGTGCAGACCTCACTACCCTCTGGAGAGCCTTACGGTTGAGGGCGGTGCAGTTGCCATACCAGGCGGTGATACAGCCCGCCAGGATGCTCTCGATTGTGCATCTGTAGAAGTTTGTGAGTGCTTTTGGTGACAAGCCGAATTTCTTCAGCCTCCTGAGGTTGAAGAGGCGCTGCTGCGCCTTCCTCACGATGCTGTCTGTGTGAGTGGACCAATTCAGTTTGTCTGTGATGTGTATGCCGAGGAACTTAAAACTTGCTACCCTCTCCACTACTGTTCCATCGATGTGGATGGGGGTGTTCCCTCTGCTGTTTCCTGAAGTCCACAATCATCTCCTTAGTTTTGTTGACGTTGAGTGTGAGGTTATTTTCCTGACACCACACTCCGAGGGCCCTCACCTCCTCCCTGTAGGCCGTCTCGTCGTTGTTGGTAATCAAGCCTACCACTGTTGTGTCGTCCGCAAACTTGATGATTGAGTTGGAGGCGTGCATGGCCACGCAGTCGTGGGTGAACAGGGAGTACAGGAGAGGGCTCAGAACGCACCCTTGTGGGGCCCCAGTGTTGAGGATCAGCGGGGAGGAGATGTTGTTGCCTACCCTCACCACCTGGGGCGGCCCGTCAGGAAGTCCAGTACCCAGTTGCACAGGGCGGGGTCGAGACCCAGGGTCTCGAGCTTGATGACGAGCTTGGAGGGTACTATGGTGTTGAATGCCGAGCTGTAGTCGATAAACAGCATTCTCACATAGGTATTCCTCTTGTCCAGATGGGTTAGGGCAGTGTGCAGTGTGGTTGAGATTGCATCGTCTGTGGACCTATTTGGGCGGTAAGCAAATTGGAGTGGGTCAAGGGTGTCAGGTAGGGTGGAGGTGATATGGTCCTTGACTAGTCTCTCAAAGCACTTCATGATGACGGATGTGAGTGCTACGGGCGGTAGTCGTTTAGCTCAGTTACCTTAGCTTTCTTGGGAACAGGAACAATGGTGGCCCTCTTGAAGCATGTGGGAACAGCAGACTGGTATAGGGATTGATTGAATATGTCCGTAAACACACCGGCCAGCTGGTCTGCGCATGCTCTGAGGGCGCGGCTGGGGATGCCGTCTGGGCCTGCAGCCTTGCGAGGGTTAACACGTTTAAATGTCTTACTCACTTCGGCTGCAGTGAAGGAGAGACCGCATGTTTCCGTTGCAGGCCGTTTCCGTTTTAAGACCATTATGGTCAATGGTGCCAGCTGTGAATTTAGATGACGGGATAATCATCATTTAAATGTTTTTATTGACCAGATCAATCTACACTATATTCAGACACAATGCATGCCTGGGTACTTTACACGTATTCTGACCTTGGACTTAATGGTGGAAATGCCAGTACCAGAAAGCCACGCATTTGGGGTGAAGATTAAAGAAATTGAGGCGTGGCGGAGGCGTATATAGATACGCCGTATTCTTACCTTGAAACCATAAGGTAGCGCTAACCTGCCTGTTGGAAAACGTATGACTTAATTTGTTTTGTTAGAAATAACGCCATTCTCCATGCGCTGTAATTTATAAATTGATATGAATAGCTAGGTAAACCAGTAATCCATTTGGATAAGGGGATCATAAATATAGGCTAATTGACCATTTGTTTTATCTATTTGACCTTGTTTGCCTGAGATGAATGTGAAGCCAGTCATATGGCAGGAAACTGGAACGCATAACATGACAGGTAGTCCCATTTATGCCTCTTTCTCACAGTGAAGTAAGAAATGCTGTGCCATTATGCATGATTTTAATTGTATGGCCTAATAACTTGCAGTGATTACATTTGGATATCAAAGCAAAGAGTCTCGTCAAATATACCCTTTCAACTCTCTAGAATGTTCTAATCATTATGCCCCGACTTTTCCTGCCTCCTTCAATTTGTAGGCTATAGCCTATGATGACTATTATTATTTACTATTGGTAGCGACCGTAAGTAATAAACACTTATATTTAAATGCCAAATAAGTGTTATTTCCCTTCCCTACATTTGTCTCATTCCATTGCGTTGTTTGATTTTGCCTGCCGTTCTTTGTTTCCTCTGTAAAGCCTCTGTCATATCCTTGTGGCTGAGGGTGAAGTAGTGGATACTATAGTATTTAATGAAGGCCAAACACATTGTAGGAACAATGAATTGGGACATGTATGCTTATTAAATCACGGCATAAGACTTGGCACTTGCCATCACAGTTCTATGATCAGTGCGGGCAATTAGGGTATACTATTGTGTACTATTCTCCATATTATAATTGTAGGCTTACAGTACTTCCAACGTTACCATTGATTAACTGAACGCGGTAACTTTAGGTAGGAATCAAACCACCTTTTTTTAATACCTGCCACAAACCTGGTTACACACCTCCATAAGGTAAGTCTGAATAACTACTGAGAAGTGCGTAGGATAGACATTCATTCCTTAAGTCTGAATCGGCCCCAGGGCTTTTGATCGTCTACACCTGTCTACAAAATGTGGGCACAATCAGGGCAAAGGATGAATGTTAGCACCAGGTTTAAATGGATTTACTACTATCTTGTTGGACTAGAATAAAATCCAAGGTTTGCTGTCCCAATACCCAACCTCAACACAAAACAGAAGGGTAAGGAGCAGCACACTGTCTGCTGCATAGCAGTGTCGCCAGAGCAATTGTAGTTTGAGGCTAGTTGTTGACATGCTTTAAACCTCTCTTGGGTTTCTACTTGAGTTTGTGTGTTTCTTTTGGGTGGGTCACAGTGCTGGCTAATTTAAGTCTGGTCTGGTTTTGTCGTTTAATGATGTTCGTGAGGAGCTGGTTTTGCCACTGTGTGCTCTGGTAATTGTTTATGCAAACGTTCTGATGAGGGCGGCTGTGTGCCCTTGCATGCTCTCTTCTGTTTCCTTAAATCAGCACTGTGGCTGGGCTATTCTCTATCACCACTCTACATGGCAGATTCTCAACTGCTGGGTATATACATTCTGCACAGCCAAAACCTCCAAAAAGTATTATTTAACCAACCAATCAGCTTCCGTTAACAAGGCCTATAACTTTTTGAATAAAGTTTAAAGGCATTAAAATGTCAAATTTAATATACAGGTTGAGATACGTGTGTCAAATCTGTATCAGTTATCAAAACAAATCATCTACTGATCAATTTAGAGCCATTTCCATCATTTCCATCCAAAGGTGACTGACTGCTTATTGTCTACAAATCAGTGTACATGGTTGAAAAACACATCTATGCTTGCCTCAGTAGTTCTCAATAATGGGTGTGTCTGGTCTATTCATTTAAATGACAAACAAACCAGCCACACTTCTTAAAATAGACTATGGGATTGTCATTGCCACTCCTTCAGTTCTGTCTGACGTAAACATAGTGATTTTACTGGTATGCAGGGATAGACCGGACACTTGGTCTCTTGTTTGAAGAATGTTTTACTGCTATTTGAAGGACTTTTAACTTCCATTTAGTGACACGGTGCTTCCATTTGCTACAGTGAGTGTCCATACTTTGTAATGTGCCAGGACTTTGTCCCCACGACTATTTTTATGTTTTGTTCCTCACTGAGTCACCACAGTGTAATAAACCAAAAACTGTTCAAACAGGAACAGCCAATCATGAAGAGCTGTTGCTGGTGTGATCCTGGGTCGTCCCGTACCTCACCACTGATAAGACAACTGGTTTAAACTGGGGTCATGTTCAGTAGTGTTTCCCGTTGCAAAACGTTTAATGGAAGATGACAGTTCTGTGCTCTAATTGGATATGTTAGCGTTTTCTCCCTATTGCACACACCCCTCTCTGACCCTGGTCACAGTACTAATGGGGAGGCCCAGTAGTGACATATAGGGGTTATGGTCATAAAGCTTGTCAGTCTTGCTCATAACTGAATTAAGTTTGGTTCCTGGAGGAGAGGGAGCAACAGCACAGGCTACCTCTGTCAATGTGCTGTTGTTAGAGCCTACAGTGTGTTAAAGCTATGCCCCCCGTGCCATTTTTATATTCATTTTGAAAGTTACTGTAGGTAATGAAAGGGTGTATTATAAATTGTGCGTGTTACTGTATCCCAGAGTAGAGGTCTATACGGGTCCACCCGAATACCCGCGCAGGTCCGGATCCAGAATTCAGATCCTGAAGGCACAATAGTGCCTCTTCAACCTCAGGAGGCTGAAGAAATTTGTCTTGGCCCCTAAAACCCTCACACACGTTTACAGATGCACAATTGAGAGCATCCTGTCGGGCTATATCACCGCCTGGTACGGTAACTGGACCGCCTGCAACAGGGCTCTTCAGAGGGTGGTGCGGTCTTCCCAATGCATCACTGGGGTCACACTGCCTGCCCTCCAGGACACCTACAGCACCCGATCACAGGAAGGCCAAAAGGGACATCAATCACCCGAGACACTGCCTGTTCACCCCGCTATCATCCAGAAGGTGAGGTCAGTACAGGTGCAGCAAAGCTGGGACCAAGAGACTGAAAAACAGTTCAAGGCCATCAGACTAAATAGCCATCACTAGCCGGCTTCCACCCGGTTACACAACCCTGCACTTTGGAGTCGGCTGCTTTGGAATCACTGGCCACTTTTGTGTTTAAATGTTTGCATACTGCTTTACTCATCTCATGTATATACTATTCTACTGTATTTTAGTCAATGCCACTCCGACATTGCTCAATCTAATAGGCCCATATTTCAAGATGTGTATTTTTGTGAATTGTTAGATATTACTACACTGTTGGAGCTAGGAACACAAGTATTTCACTACACCCACAATAATATCTGCTAAATATGTGTATGTGCCCAATAACATTTCATTTGAATCCTGTTTCTAAGAACGCTCCAAATAAACCCTAGTGTTCTGTTGTGGTCAGGAGTCAGACCTCGTGGAAGATCTGCATAAAAATGTTCAAGTACTTTTCAGTTGAGCCGACACATGCAGTGTGTACCATGAATACAGTCTCCGTGACTGGGAAGATTGCCTTTAATTGTCAATCGCGCTATAAGGTGGGTCTTCAGCGCTACGGATTGAATAGAGCCCTAACACACACTACTATGTGGACCATTCAGAGCTGCCTAATGTAACGTTACACTGTGCACCCCAGTAAAGAACAACATGACCAAACCCACTTTTTTTCCCCCATTTTACCCCTAAATGTACAAATGTACAAACGCCTCTAAATGTACCCCTGCACATTGACTCGGTACCGGTACGCATTGTATATAGAGAAAGGGAAGTTATTTTGTTACTTTTTTTTTATATATACTTCAGTTTTAGTAAATATTTTAACTGCATTGTTAAGGGCTTTTAGTAAGCATTTCACGGTAAAGTCTACACCTGTTGTATTCAGCATTTCACTGTAAAGTCTACACCTGTTGTATTCAGCATTTCACGGTAAAGTCTACACCTGCTGTATTCAGCATTTCACTGTAAAGTCTACACCTGTTGTATTCAGCATTTCACTGTAAAGTCTACACCTGTTGTATTCAGCATTTCACTGTAAAGTCTACACCTGTTGTATTCAGCATTTCACTGTAAAGTCTACACCTGTTGTATTCAGCATTTCACTGTCAAGTCTACACCTGTTGTATTCGGCTTGTGACAAATAAAATTAGATTTGAACACAGTGCACTGCATGTCTTGTGCTGTAATGACCTTGAAGTAAACTCAGTTGGTCGCTAAGCAATAAGGCACAAGGGGGTGTGGTATATGGCCAATATACCATGGCTGAGGGCTGTTCTTTGGCACGACGCAACGTGGAGTACCTGGATACAGCCCTTAGCCGTAGTATATTGGCCATATACCACACACCCCCGAGATGACTTAGTTATTATAAACTGGTTACCAATGTAAATAGACAAGTAAAAATACATGTCATACCCGTGGTATACGGTCTGATATACCATGGCTGTCAGCCAATCAGCATTCAGTTTATAATATTATACATGCCCTATCAGTGAGTGCACATATTGCCCTTTGAGGAAACCCCATAGTGGATACTTACTGCCAGGAACAGCATGCAGTACATGGAGAAGGAGGAATGGCCAGAGTAGAAAGACAGCCTGCAACACAACAACAATGGCATCATGGGATTGCTGTGGACACTTTGAATGCTGGGAAAAAACTGGGAAATAATTCAGCATCCACCTCAATTGGCTCTGTGTTGGTGATAGTTATGTTATTCAATGGAACAATAGGATAATCTAACTGGCTAAACTGTGACACACCCTTTTCCGGGTGATAGGGTTGTGCTGGAGAGCGGGGAGAGACGTCTGTTGACGTCTGTTATTGGGGGGGGGGGTTGAATGTTGACCAGGCAGCCTGGTCGATCGGGGCAGTTAGAGGGCCGCTAGCCTAGCTCACTCATCCGGCCAGCTTTAGTGTCTTCCTGTTTACTTAAGCAGTGCTGCACTGCCCGCCCAGCAGATTACTGATAACCAGCGTCTGATATAAACACTGTGGAGAGTTGCAGGCCCACAGACACTAGTTACTGTTGAGATGGCCGCAGTGCTGATGTGGACACTAGTTTGTGTTGAGATAGCCGCAGTGCTGATGTGGACACTAGTTCGTGTTGAGAGAAAGCCACAGTACTGAAGTGGATACTAGTTAGTGTTGGAGAGTCAGTGTAACACTGATAAATAGGCTGGCTGCTTATCAGGGAAAATGTCTTAAGCGCTTTCTCTGTACTTTAACCCTTCCACATCGATAAGTGTGGGAGTAAAGGCCAAACTTGAATAAACAGAGGTAGGCCCATAGCCTCTCTGTAATAAACAGAGGTAGGCCCATAGCCTCTCTGTAATAAACAGAGGTAGGCCCATAGCCTCTATTTCCTTTGACATTGTACTGGGAAGCCTGGGGTTGCCCTAAATACACTTGACTAGGAAGCTTGGGTTTACCTTGGCTTGTCTTTGTGTTAATGGGTCTTGCAATTCTGCTACTGAACCGGTGGTGGGTCTGACTGAGCTTGGACGTTCCTTCCGAGGTCTGCTCGGCCTCTCTGACCTTTCACTGAAAGCTTTTCTCCAAGCGTACGTGTTAATTATCACCATGGTAAATTGTCAGTATCAGATGAGGCGCTAATCGAATTCTGTAAAACCAGGTCACTCTAAATTGAATCTGACAAGATTCGAACACCCTCCCTTGTTTACTCAAACTGACGGATGTACACAGGAGAGGAAGTCTGTCCTTATTTTAGTTTTGAAATCAACATCCAGGATTTTCTATTTCTAGAGAAACAAACAAGTTAGTTGTCGAGTGGCTGTTGGGCTGTCCCACCCTTAGACATACCTTATTGTTACTGGCTGTGGTGGGCGATAGTTAGCTAGCTAGTGGTCTGTCTCTATACAGACTTTCATTATGGCTGTGGTGTGAGACAGCTGCCTATCTGTAGACTGTCATTACCTCATGGTCATGTGGTGAACCTCCCATGTTAGCCAAGTATAACCTATACAGAGACTACCCTAATCTCTACCATGATCCTTGGGTGGGCTCTCCCAGTATCTTGTGGCCACAGAAGGTCATATTTACCTGGGTGTGGCTCTGGTCTCCCATGGCAGCCCTTGCCTGATCGGGCCCGGCTTTCGGTGTTTTCTTTGGTATGGTAGTCATTAATAGAACAAACACCTGCCTGGTGGACCGAGTGAGTAGAGCAGGTCAGAATAACCTAGGGATCATCTTTCTGCAATGTTAGCATTTCCCTTCAGCCAGAGCCTTGGCTTGTGTATGTGTGTTATATAGGTAATCCTCTCTAATGGTTTACAGAGGATTTGGGACCTGACTCTGTCGTCCCTCACTGCTGTACTGTCCTCACAGGGTAAATAAAGATAATTAAATAGTGAGGTTGACTTACAACTCTCTTGGCTCCCTCTCTGTGTGATATCTGGCTGAACTTTTGTCTTCAGCCTTATCCACCAGAACAGTGGAATACTGAGCTCTCTCAACACTAACTAGTGTCCACTTCAGTACTGTGGCTCTCTCCCAAAACGAACTAGTATCCACTTCAGTACGTGGCTCTCTCCCAAAACGAACTAGTATCCACTTCAGTACTGTGGCTCTCTCAACACTAACGCAGCCTGAAACTTCAGTGTGGGCTTGCCTTCCTCAATGATCTCATGGTCAGCACTCAGCATATTATCTGACCATAATAAACAATACAACAGGATATTGTATTTCAGTTGATGGATGACGTCATAATTCAGTCAGTAGATTTGAAAGAAGCATCCCAGCCAGTCAAATAGTTTCCTACCCGTCCCTTTGATGTTTGCATATCTGTAAGGCATATGGTGGAAGCTCCACCGAGTCACTGTACATACTACCTCAACTAACCGGTGCCCCTTCACATTGACTTTGTACCGGTACGCCCCTTTTATACATATATTTTTTTACTGCTCTTTAATTACTTGTTACTTTTATCTTATTCTTATCCATATTTTTTTTAAACTGCACTGTCGGTTAGGGGCTTGTAAGTAAGCATTTCACTGTAAGGTCTACACCGGTTGTATTCGGCGCATGTGACTAATACAATTTTATTTGACTCTTCAGATCTGCTTTGAACACTAAAGCGATAGGGGGCCAAGGGGTAGTGGGTAAATTTGGCCCAATTGTCAGTTTCCCCTCAACAACACCCACCTGCCCTCATTGGCCAAGCGTGCGTCCCCTGTGCAGGTAAAGTCCTCTATGTAGGTGCCTGCCGTGCAGTTGATCAGCTTCCAGTCAGGCTTGCACACGTCCAGGAAGTGGGGTCGGAGCCGGCCAATCGAATACTTGGCGATGTCAGTGAGCGATTGGCTCATGGCTGCCCCAAACACAAATGTGCCGATGGCTTTGTAAACACGGGCCACATACATGTTGCTGAAAGAGGACTTTGATTTGATGCGTTTGAGATAGACTGAAAGGCACTCTCCAAAGACCATCTGTGAGGAAGGGAGGAGAGGAAGTAGACATGTCATGAGGTTAGGTCTCTCAATGTTCCCTCACAGCTTGGAGTTACAAGATTACAACTGTTACAAGTCAGTCACTAAAATTACAGGAATTTCAAAAGGTCCAAGCTGTTTTATCTCAATATCAATTCATTTCAGGGTAACAAGTACCGTACTGTGATTGTTTGTAGTTAAAATGGTCAAAAAGAAACACATAGCTTCTTAGCAGAGAACAATTTCTCAAGGAAAAATGTTGCTTAGACTGTCAGTGGTTTGAGTGGAGAGGGAAAACTGAAAAGCTAGCTGCTGTTGGCAGAGGTTTGGAACTCTTAATGGTCTATTAATAAATGTACTGCATGGTGAAGTCACCATGGAAGGCCAAAGCTCCCTCCAATCAAAACAGGCTGACATTTCAGGTGGTCTTTTCAAACAGCTCTTACACTAAAAGGGCATTATAATTTTTTACAATTTCACAATTATTCAAAACCTCAATGTGGAAATATAAAACACAGAAAAATCATGTTCTTGACTGCACTGACCCTTTAAGTAAAATAGACCCTTGCATTTTAGAGGAATGTCCATCTGAGTGACTATAAAGACCTAACAAGGATGTCCACTGAAAAACGTGTGTAAAGTCAAATGAGTAGATGTTTTTAAACAGGGAAAACAAACACACTGGTGCATCACAATACAGCTTCTGAGTCACACCTGAGCAGTCGAACTTAACCTGTTCCTTTAGAAGATATAGCTATTTGTGGTCAGATGTGTGTCAACAGTAGAAACGTTTTTGAGACCATGTTGAATGTAAAACATACGTCATGGAATCATTGTGGGTGGGTTGGGGGTCTTTTTTAAATGGTGTGTTCTTGTAAATAAGCGGATGTGGTTATTATAACTGTCTGGCTCACACCTCTCTACCACTCTGAGGGACAATGGACCTGAAAGCATGAGAGGTTATTTGGAAGTGTGTTTACATTCCCCTATCTGGAAATAGGCCTAAAACTACCATATGAACATACGCTTACTGCTGTACTGTCAAGGGGGTGTTGTTGTCCTGGTAACGGTTTCTGTTTAACTTAAAGCCCAACTGTTCAAACATTTAGGGTAATTCCAGGTCATTCATGACGTGTAAATGAGTTGCATCCAGTGTGAGGGTTTACTGGAAATGTGTGCAGACCATGAGGTGAATTTATGTACATTTAATGGAACAAAAAAAGCTTTTTTGAATGAATGCTGCAAAACCTGTTGTAAGACTTGATAACAGCCACAACAGGGCTCATCTAAAGTGCCTCATCTCAGAGTAGGAGTGCTGATGTAGGATCAGTTTTGTTTTGATGAATAAATATGTGGACAGAGGGGACCTGATCCTAGATCAGCACTCCTACTCCGACGCTTTATGAATATGATATTTACTAAGACAGTCAGTGGAATACTGGCCAAGAGTCAAGCGGGAGATCTCTGAGGGAGGGACAGTTTGGCTATTCCTATTGTATCGTTCAGATGGAGACAATGAGTAGGCTTATGGAGAGGCCTTTGTTTCAGTGATTTTAAAGGTCAACCGCCATGGTCTGTGAGTACACAGAACTAACACAGGTTGGGGTTTGATTTTTCAGTTTTTGTGATACTCTAAAATAGGAAGTTCTTACTACTCTGTTTACATGCGCCATCTTTGGTTGATTTTATTATTTTTAATAGTGTTATTATTAGACAATACGATTAATGAAGCAAGCCGTTAAACTAGACATACAAGTAATTTGTGTATGTATGTATAGCCTAAATTAATGAAGCACAAAATGGCAAAGGAAGAGAAAGAAGTTAACATAAAACAGGTGCACTTACAGTGAGTACTGTGACTGGTATCATAACTCCACCTAACAACTCATAGGATATGGTGTCTTCTTTTAGAGGGTACTTGATCGAATCATCGTTACAGAAAAATCCCCGTTTGAAGGGATTGTGTAGCGGTGTGAGTATTGCGAACGGGAGTCCAGCTAGCAAAATGAAAGAGAACAGGAGGAATAGGTTAGGAGAGTAGACTCTGAACACCTTGTTATCCTGCCCCCACATACACCCGTCTAACACTGAGCAGAAGAGAGCATTCGGAGAGGAAAGTCCCGACCAGCCAAGACATACACTGTAGTGATCTTGTATGGCTCAGTGGCATTGCCAGGTTTGTGGGTTTGAGTCCCGGGGCCACCCATATGTAAAACGTGTGCAAGCCTGACTAAAAGTCACTTTAGATAAAAGCATCTGCAAGTAGATATTTCAACATTGCAGGCTGTCAGGAACAGGAGGAATGGAAAAACAACATGGTAGCTAAAGTGTTGTCATGGGAACTAACACTACTCTCTCCCCTGGCGAAGAGAAGGTGTTAGTGGAAGAACCAACTAAGCCCAAATGATCCTCCCTCTCCACCACCCTAAACTTTCACAGCTGTTTCGTGCTTGAGTGCACAGTGCAATGGACATGCAATCCACAAGTAGGCCTAGATGTCCATTCCACAACGACCAGCAATAGTGTTCTCTCTCTGCTCTCTTCTCTCGAAATTCAATTCAAGGGGCTTTATTGGCATGGGAAACAAATGTTTACATTGCCAAAGCAAGTGAAATCTCTCTCTCTGTTCCTCTTTCTCTCTCCCTGCGTTCCTTAAAGCACAGTGGGTCATCATGTGGGAAGTAACTGGAATGCTTTTTCAGGAAGATGTTAGTTACATTAGAAACTTCAGGAATATGTTAGTTACATTAGAAACTTCCAAATAGTTTCCCACTACATACAGTAGGGAAACGGTATACTTCAAACGTGCTGTGGAAGCAATCATTAGTAATTCGTAATAAACACAAAACCATAGTTTTTAAATCGCACACTGCAAGCTTTGACACACATTGACCCAAGGAAAGTAGAAGCAGGATGTGTAAAAAGGTTAGTTGAGCTTAGTTCACATTAGTATGCAAATCATTTCCATAGCTGAATAAAGGGGTGATATTTTTTTACATTATCATGGTCAAATCATACTACTGACATCAATAAGGACCCCAGCACAGGTTTGCTGTTAAGGACAGAGACGAGAAACTGGTCCCACACAGACTCTCAGGCGATAGATTCACTCTCACTAGCCAGACCCCTTTTATCTGTTCTGCTGAAAGCTGCATTGTGAAGCACCACAGTTTGAAATGTTGCCACGGCAACAGGTTGATGTATAGAGAAATAAATCAGTTGGTCTGGTCCAGGGGACTGGAGTTGAGATGTAAGTGTTGTGTATGGGACTCCAGTGAATTATAATGGAATAGACATAGTTTATGAAAAACAAAAGTCTAGTGTGTGTTTTAAGGTTTTCATCACAGTAAAGAATTTAGAAGACCAGGAAGAGGAATCAGTCACCAACACTACACGCACACCAGCTCACCTTCTGACCGTAACACAGGATAGTAGACATTAGCTAGTAGTAGACATGCTTTCCTAACTAACACACAAAGGGAACAGTGTGCCAACACTTCTGCCTCTGTCATTCTTCAAATAGAATCTGTATCCAGTGTTCCAGGAAAGTGTTCCAGTTCTTTTTGGACAGAGAATGTAACCTGTGTTTGTTCCAAAGCCTATCAGCAGGAACCTCAATAACAGACATGTCAATTTCATTTAATCTCATTTCTGGTAGAATCAATCATTTATGAATGCCCAAGTCAGAATAAGTGATATGTTATAAATCATGTTTGAATGGCCTAGTTAACAGGGTAACAAAATAAACAGCTTGACTACAGGGTTGCTAGGTCTTTTCAGGTTTTCTGAACTCATGCTCTGTGATATTCAACCCCAGAACACCCCTTCTGGGAGTGGCCAAACTTACACCAGGACTTCCTACTTCCTGATCGGTTGGACTCTAAAGGCCTTACTATTGATGAAAACCACAAATGATCCAATAACACCTGAGAAGCTTTCACAACACAAGCTTCAGAGGTGACTGAAATGACATGCGGATATCAGGATATGTGTGAATGAAATACTCTATAGGGGTGGCTGAAATGACATGCGGATATCAGGATATGTGTGAATGAAATACTCTATAGGGGTGGCTGAAATGACGTGTCAAAATAAAATGGGGATATGTGAAAGGGGAATGGGGACACTTTGTGGACTGGGCATCCTCTTTTGAGTTAACCCTTACCCGGTCGGCAAATCTGGTTGAAATATCATTCCAATCAGTTTATATGGTTGTAATCTGGTTAAAATAACATTACATTATACCCTGATGAAGACAGCTTGTCTGTCAACGTTGAATATTAGGTTATTCAATTATTGCACCTGAGCTTCTAGCCAGCACCTCGCCTTAACAGGTGTTCTACTCTGCTAGCCAGCACCTCGCCTTAACAGGTGTTCTACTCTGCTAGCCAGCACCTCGCCTTAACAGGTGTTCTACCCTGCTAGCCAGCACCTCGCCTTAACAGGTGTTCTACTCTGCTAGCCAGCACCTCACCTTAACAGGTGTTCTACTCTGCTAGCCAGCACCTCGCCTTAACAGGTGTTCTACTCTGCTAGCCAGCACCTCGCCTTAACAGGTGTTCTACTCTGCTAGCCAGCACCTCGCCTTAACAGGTGTTCTACTCTGCTAGCCAGCACCTCGCCTTAACAGGTGTTCTACTCTGCTAGCCAGCACCTCACCTTAACAGGTGTTCTACTCTGCTAGCCAGCACCTCGCCTTAACAGGTGTTCTACTCTGCTAGCCAGCACCTCACCTTAACAGGTGTTCTACTCTGCTAGCCAGCACCTCGCCTTAACAGGTGTTCTACTCTGCTAGCCAGCACCTCGCCTTAACAGGTGTTCTACTCTGCTAGCCAGCACCTCGCCTTAACAGGTGTTCTACTCTGCTAGCCAGCACCTCGCCTTAACAGGTGTTCTACTCTGCTAGCCAGCACCTCGCCTTAACAGGTGTTCTACTCTGCTAGCCAGCACCTCGCCTTAACAGGTGTTCTACTCTGCTAGCCAGCACCTCACCTTAACAGGTGTTCTACTCTGCTAGCCAGCACCTCGCCTTAACAGGTGTTCTACTCTGCTAGCCAGCACCTCACCTTAACAGGTGTTCTACTCTGCTAGCCAGCACCTCGCCTTAACAGGTGTTCTTTCGCCTCCACACTGAAATAACATTACAATCAGTTTATATGGTTATAAGCTGGTTAAGGTAACATAATTACAAACGGTTTATATGGTTATAAACTGGTTGAAATAATAATGGGGCGGCAGGTAGCGTAGTGGTTAGAGGTTTGGGGCTGTAACTGAAAAGGTTGCTGGATCGAATCCCCGGGCGGTTTATATGGTTATAAGCTGGTTGAAATATCAATCTGTTTACATGGTTGTAATCTGGTTGTAGTGGCATCGTATCAATTTGTTTTGCTTACTGGGTGTATGGCCTTGTTGAATTGAACTCTTTGGTTCTGATACCTAAGCTCTATGGACATCCTCCCTAAAGTTGAAGCCTTACATCATGACCAGGTGTTTAACAAAATGGAACACTGTGTATGGTATCAAAAGTTAACTGTCAATTTGGATAGAACAGCTGCCTGTTTATTAGTTAGTGTAGTACTGTAGCTGTCCATTATAATGTACTCTAAGCCAGCTGTTCAATATTTGGTTAGTAAAAATGTAAGAAATATTGTGTTTTGTCAACTCTTCCATTGTTACTTACAGAGCAAATGGGCAAAGTGAAGCCCACACCGTAGAGCACATTGGAGGTGACTGTGCTGGGGTGGAAGGGGTAGCTGATGCTGTCATCGTTACAGAAAAAGCCCCTCTGATAGGGCTTGATTTGGCCCAATTTAAGGGCTGCCAGGGGCAGTCCCGCTGTGGATGGAGAGAGGAAGTTAAGGGGTTAACTTTGTAACAATAGTATTGTGTCTTGCAGCAGGGACACTATTGACAGCAGCAACACCACAGTGTCTACCATGCGACTACAGTACCAGCACGTGTTTGTAATGATGCAGAGATGTTAATATTCAACCAGAGACTTCAGACTCAGAGCAGTGTTTCCTCTATAATTGTACAGGCGAGGCATGCATCCCTGCCTAGCTGTCTTGTCCCCTGCCCAGGTGTGGAATTGGAAAAAGTCACTCATGGAACTGAATTTACTTTAAAGAACTCACACATTCCACCCCAATTCTATTCTTTCCCTGACCTGAAATTGTTTGGTTTCTATTCATTTTTTCCAGAAATGCTGGTTGGATGATTACCAGATTTCCTGCTTATTCACTCATAATTCCAGGAATCTCCAGGATTTCTGAAAAACGAGGGAGTTTTGGGAAACGTACCAGAATTTTGCAACCCTACTCTAAGGGAACGATTGTTTCAGAGAGGAATGTTTTAGAGACTGGTCTGGGACCAATCCGTCACTAGCTATGAGAATGAGTTCCCAAGGGAGGCCCTTCAGTAAATGCTCCAGTTGAATGACAACATAGCATCAAAAGAAACAGTTCAACAACAATGACATCACCGGACGGAATATATGATGAAATGACAACATAATGACCGCTTTTTCACAGCACAGGGGATTCTTGAAAGATTGTACAATCTCTTTGGGAAATCGGTGCTGTAGTGCAATTGGTGAGTAGTAGCTCATTACTCTATGGATCCAAACGGTAAAGACCGGTTGATAGTGTATCATAAATAATAGGTTGTGACCGTTCAATGTCTGAGTTGAATGTGTCTGTTCTCTGGCTCCCTGTCCGTTCAGCCTTTTGTTATTGCTGGGGAAAGGCATGCTGGGAAAACGGCACAGCCTTTTTATTCTGGTTCAGGTTGAAGCCAGAAGCATGAGGCCCCTCTTCCCCTGAGGGACAGAGTGGAGGTCTGTGTTGCTCAACTGTCACACTACATCCTCAAACTCATACACTCATCATGTAAACACTCTGCCGTACTCAGCATGTAAACACTCTGCCGTACTCAGCATGTAAACACTCTGCCGCACTCAGCATGTAAACACTCTGCCGTACTCAGTATGTAAACACTCTGCCGCACTCAGCATGTAAACACTCTGCCGCACTCAGCATGTAAACACTCTGCCGCACTCAGCATGTAAACACTCTGCCGCACTCAGCATGTAAACACTCTGCCGCACTCAGCATGTAAACACTCTGCCGCACTCAGCATGTAAACACTCTGCCGCACTCAGCATGTAAACACTCTGCCGCACTCAGCATGTAAACACTCTGCCGCACTCAGCATGTAAACACTCTGCCGCACTCAGCATGTAAACGCTCTGCCGTACTCAGCATGTAAACGCTCTGCCGCACTCAGCATGTAAACGCTCTGCCGCACTCAGCATGTAAACGCTCTGCCGCACTCAGTATGTAAACGCTCTGCCGCACTCAGCATGTAAACGCTCTGCCGCACTCAGCATGTAAACGCTCTGCCGCACTCAGTATGTAAACGCTCTGCCGCACTCAGCATGTAAACGCTCTGCCGCACTCAGTATGTAAACGCTCTGCCGCACTCAGTATGTAAACACTCTGCCGTACTCAGTATGTAAACACTCTGGCGTACTCAGTATGTAAACACTCTGCCGCACTCAGCATGTAAACACTCTGCCGTACTCAGCATGTAAACACTCTGCCGCACTCAGCATGTAAACACTCTGCCGCACTCAGCATGTAAACACTCTGCCGTACTCAGCATGTAAACACTCTGCCGTACTCAGCATGTAAACACTCTGCCGCACTCAGCATGTAAACACTCTGCCGCACTCAGCATGTAAACACTCTGCCGCACTCAGTATGTAAACACTCTGCCGCACTCAGCATGTAAACACTCTGCCGTACTCAGTATGTAAACACTCTGCCGCACTCAGTATGTAAACACTCTGCCGCACTCAGCATGTAAACACTCTGCCGCACTCAGCATGTAAACACTCTGCCGCACTCAGCATGTAAACACTCTGCCGTACTCAGCATGTAAACACTCTGCCGTACTCAGCATGTAAACACTCTGCCGTACTCAGCATGTAAACACTCTGCCGCACTCAGCATGTAAACACTCTGCCGCACTCAGCATGTAAACACTCTGCCGTACTCAGCATGTAAACGATGTACAAATGGTTAAAGTACAAAGGGGAAAATAAATAAACATAAATATGGGTTGTATTTACAATGGTGTTTGTTATTCACTGGTTGCCCTTGTGGCAACAGGTCACAAATATAGCTGCTGTGATGGCACACTGTGTAATCTGAGGGAAATAGGTCTCTCTAATATGGTCATACATTTGGCAATAGGTTAGGAAGTGCAACTCAGTTTCCACCTCCTTTTGTGGTCAGTGTGCACATAGCCTGTCTTCTCTTGAGAGCCAGGTCTGGCTATGGCAGCTTTTATCAATAGCAAGGCCATGCTTACTGAGTCTGTACATAGTCAAAGCTTTCCTTAAGTTTGGGTCAGTCACAGTGGTCTGGTATTTTGCCACTGTGTAGTCTCTGTTTAGGGCCAATAGCATTCTAGTTTGCGCTGTTTTTGTTCATTAAGTAATTATCTTTTTGTTTTCTCATGATTTGGTTGGGTCTAATTGTGTTGCTGTCCTGGGGCTCTGTGGGGTCTGTCTGTGTTTGTGAACAGAGTCCAAGGACCAGCTTGCTTAGGGGACTCTTCTCCAGGTTAATCTCTCTGTAGGTGTGAGATTTGTTTTGGAAGGTTTGGGAATCGCTTCCTTTTAGATGGTTGTAGAATTTAACGTCTCTTTTCTGGATTTTGATAATTATTGGGTATCGGATTGATCCTTAAATTGAACACAAAGGATATTTTTGCAGAATTCGGCATTCAGAGTCTCAATTTGGTGTTTGTCCCATTTTGTGAATTCTTGGTTGGTGAGGGGACCCCATACCTCACTTCCATAAAGGGCAATGGGTTCTATAACTGATTCAAGTATTTTTTGCCAGATCCTAATTGATATGTCAAATTTTATGTTCCTTTTGATGGCATAGAGGGCCCTTCCTGGCTTTGTCTTTCAGCTCGTTCGCAGCTATGTGGAAGTTACTTGTGGCACTGATGTTTAGGCCATGGATTTTATAGTGTCGTATTTTTCCCCCCAAACACCACTTTCCATCCATTTGTATAGCAGACCCTCATGCCAAATTGGGTCAAAGGTTTTTTGAAATCAACAAAGCAGGAGAAGATTTTGCCTCTGTTTTGTTTGTCAATTAGGGTTTGCAGGGTAAACACGGTCTGTTGTACGGTAATTTGGTAAAAAGCTAATTTGACATTTGCTCAGTACATTGTTTTCACTGAGGAAATGTACGAGTCTGCTGTTAATGATAATGCAGAGGATTTTCCCAAAGTTGCTGTTGACGCATATCCCACGGTAGTTACTGTGGTCAAATTTGTCTCCACTTTTGTGGATTAGGGTGATCAGTCCTTGGTTCCAAATATTGGAGAAGAAACCAGAGCTGAGGATGATGTTAGAGTTTAAGTATAGCCAATTGGAATTTGTCATCTGTATATTTTATCGTTTCATTGAGGATACCATCAACACCACAGGCCGTTTTGGGTTGGAGGGTTTGTACTTAGTCCTGTAGTTCATTCAATGTAATTGGAGAATTCAGTGTGTTCCGGTAGTCTTAAATAGTTGATTCTAAGATTTGTATTTGATCATGTATATGTTTTTGCTGTTTGTTCTTTGTTATAGGGCCAAAAAGATTGGAGAAGTGGTTTCTCCATACATCTCCATTTTGGATGGATAACTCTTCGTGTTGTTTGTTTAGTGTTTTCCCAGAAGTGGTTTACCCATACATCTCTGTTTTGGATGGATAACTCTTCGTGTTGTTTGTTTAGTGTTTTCCCAGAAGTGGTTTACCCATACATCTCTGTTTTGGATGGATAACTCTTCGTGTTGTTTGTTTAGTGTTTTCCCAGAAGTGGTTTACCCATACATCTCTGTTTTGGATGGATAACTCTTCGTGTTGTTTGTTTAGTGTTTTCCCAGAAGTGGTTTACCCATACATCTCTGTTTTGGATGGATAACTCTTCGTGTTGTTTGTTTAGTGTTTTCCCAGAAGGGGTTTACCCATACATCTCCATTTTGGATGGATAACTCTTCGTGTTGTTTGTTTAGTGTTTTCCCAGAAGTGGTTTACCCATACATCTCCATTTTGGATGGATAACTCTTCGTGTTGTTTGTTTAGTGTTTTCCCAGAAGTGGTTTACCCATACATCTCCATTTTGGATGGATAACTCTTCGTGTTGTTTGTTTAGTGTTTTCCCAGAAGTGGTTTACCCATACATCTCCATTTTGGATGGATAACTCTTCGTGTTGTTTGTTTAGTGTTTTCCCAGAAGGGGTTTACCCATACATCTCCATTTTGGATGGATAACTCTTCGTGTTGTTTGTTTAGTGTTTTCCCAGAAGTGGTTTACCCATACATCTCTGTTTTGGATGGATAACTCTTCGTGTTGTTTGTTTAGTGTTTTCCCAGAAGTGGTTTACCCATACATCTCTGTTTTGGATGGATAACTCTTCGTGTGTTTTCCCAGAAGTGGTTTACCCATGTTTGTTTAGTGTTTTCCCAGAAGTGGTTTACCCATACATCTCCATTTTGGATGGATAACTCTTCGTGTTGTTTGTTTAGTGTTTTCCCAGAAGTGGTTTACCCATACATCTCCATTTTGGATGGATAACTCTTCGTGTTGTTTGTTTAGTGTTTTCCCAGAAGTGGTTTACCCATACATCTCCATTTTGGATGGATAACTCTTCGTGTTGTTTGTTTAGTGTTTTCCCAGAAGGGGTTTACCCATACATCTCCATTTTGGATGGATAACTCTTCGTGTTGTTTGTTTAGTGTTTTCCCAGAAGTGGTTTACCCATACATCTCCATTTTGGATGGATAACTCTTCGTGTTGTTTGTTTAGTGTTTTCCCAGAAGTGGTTTACCCATACATCTCTGTTTTGGATGGATAACTCTTCGTGTTGTTTGTTTAGTGTTTTCCCAGAAGTGGTTTACCCATACATCTCCATTTTGGATGGATAACTCTTCGTGTTGTTTTTGTTTAGTGTTTTCCCAGAAGTGGTTTACCCATACATCTCCATTTTGGATGGATAACTCTTCGTGTTGTTTGTTTAGTGTTTTCCCAGAAGTGGTTTACCCATACATCTCCGTTTTGGATGGATAACTCTTCGTGTTGTTTGTTTAGTGTTTTCCCAGAAGTGGTTTACCCATACATCTCCATTTTGGATGGATAACTCTTCGTGTTGTTTGTTTAGTGTTTTCCCAGAAGGGGTTTACCCATACATCTCTGTTTTGGATGGATAACTCTTCGTGTTGTTTGTTTAGTGTTTTCCCAGAAGTGGTTTACCCATACATCTCCATTTTGGATGGATAACTCTTCGTGTTGTTTGTTTAGTGTTTTCCCAGAAGTGGTTTACCCATACATCTCCATTTTGGATGGATAACTCTTCGTGTTGTTTGTTTAGTGTTTTCCCAGAAGTGGTTTACCCATACATCTCCATTTTGGATGGATAACTCTTCGTGTTGTTTGTTTAGTGTTTTCCCAGAAGGGGTTTACCCATACATCTCCGTTTTGGATGGATAACTCTTCGTGTTGTTTGTTTAGTGTTTTCCAAGAAGTGGTTAGTCTATTGATTCTTCAATTACATTGAGCTGATTTCTCACGTGCTGTTCCTTCTTTTTCCATAGTGTATTTCTGTATTGTTTTAGTGATTCACCATAGTGAAGGTGTAGGCTCAGGTTTTCTGGGTCTCTATGTTTATGGTAGGATAGGTTGCTCAATTTCTTTTTAGGTTTTTGCATTTATCAAACCATTTGTCATAGTTGTTCATTTTGTGGTTCTGTTTGACATTTTTAGATTTGATAGGGAAGCTGAGGTCAAATATACTGCTTAGGTTCTCTCTCTCTCCAAAGAGGACAGGAGAGGACACACACAGGAGAAGCTGGTCATGGTTAAGCTTCAGTGCAAATAGCTCAGAGATATCCATTCACCAAAACACTTCAAATAGTAGGATCTTTATGGACATTGGTTATCTCAATCGCATTCAAAATGTCAGAAACATTTCAAAGGGTATAATGTGTTTTGGTTACTTTGTTGTCAGTGGATAGAACACCACACAGACATGCAGCAGACAGTCATGATATTCACATTAAGGTTTCTGGCAACCAGCAGAGTAAATGCGGAACCATTGCTTGACAGGGGGTGCGGAACCATTGCTTGACAGGGGGTGCGGAACCATTGCTTGACAGGGGGTGCGGAACCATTGCTTGACAGGGTGTGCGGAACCATTGCTTGACAGGGGGTGCGGAACCATTGCTCGACAGGGTGTGCGGAACCATTGCTTGACAGGGGGTGCGGAACCATTGCTCGACAGGGGGTGCGGAACCATTGCTTGACAGGGAGTGTGGGATTTCTTTTGAAGCCTAATTTAGATATGTTTATCATTTCTGATATTTTGGTAGGCTATTTGTTAGTCAACTTGTCTATAATTAGATACATGAAGCTTCTCTTGTCATTACTGCCCTACAAGACTACATAAACCATTTCTCACCAGAATGTCATAAATCGATGAAGGTTTCAATCTAGTTGACATCGGTAAAGTTCTCTTTCATCTCTGCTTCTATCACGCAGCAGACATTTCAGGGACCGGGGATAACAA
Source organism: Oncorhynchus tshawytscha (assembly GCF_018296145.1). Lineage (NCBI taxonomy): Eukaryota > Metazoa > Chordata > Actinopteri > Salmoniformes > Salmonidae > Oncorhynchus > Oncorhynchus tshawytscha. The sequence goes on from NC_056437.1 coordinate 14,339,334, forward strand.
ACAAAAAGCTTGACAATAACAGGAAAGATTTTAGGGGAATTAAAAGCTGTGAAAACGACCCAACATGATCCTAAAAAATATTTGAGTTCGACTTGGATGTGTATTTATGTCAAACCTATGGACAAAAATAGTCTTGTTCATGCATCTAGCTACCATCCTGACGCTTTGAAGAGAGGCTTTCCATACAGCCAATTCTTACGCATCAGACGCATCTGCACCCGAAACATGGACTTTGTCATCGAATCAAATAAACATTACTTGAATTTCCTCAGAGGCCTGCAGTTGAGGACATGTTCAGATCTGACACATTACAAGTGATCTTAAGTTCTGTGCCATTGACCATGTTTCCCAAGCCCCAGATGCCACGATATGGATGAACGTCTTCTCCAGAGTGAAGCCTGATGGATCTTCTATCTGAAAACTCTACATCCCCAAGGCTTAAATTAGTAATTGGACCTTGTAATGTTGTGTCTGGATGCACCAGCAGTCCCCCCACCTGCCCTCTTTGAGCTGTACACCTGAGTACTGTACCGATACATTTTTCTAAAATGTTTTTACGATAACGCTATTTAGCCTATAACGTTGTTTTACTTCAATCGTATGTTAACATTTGAATTGTGATTTTTGTATATTTCTCTACATATTCTCTGTTCATATATACTTTGTTGACTCCCCATTCGCTAGTATCTAATGAAATAGATGTTTGCACCTGCTGCGCTACACAGTGTCTACTGAAGTCTCTTATTTGCTCTTTTTACTTTTAGTTTTTTAATAAAAACTGTTACCCTGTGTATTCTTTTGAGTGTGGATTAAACTGACTATATTATTTTTGCATCTCGGCCTCTGTGTTTTTCCTTTTCATGGTTTGAGTGGGAGTACCTTTTGAACTCTGTTTATCATTTCCGACCTTTTGGTCGGCTATTTTTTAGCTCTCAAACAGTTCTCAGCGGCTACACATTCGCCCACAGTTGGTTCCAAGTGAACGACAATTCCCGAAACTGTATTTTAACATTAAGAAACATCAATAATCATTGCTTTCAAACCGGTTTTTGAAACATATGGCCCTTATCTTTCATATCAGTGAGAAATAATCTTTCAAATAAAAAAATACACTTACTGTAGCAGTTTTGCACAGAACCACAAACTGTGTGACTCCAGTTGCAAACTACACCTCCTCCCCAGTTACGCTTACACACATTGTGTATACTTACTCCTTAATCACCACTGATGAGTATAAAAGTACTGTAGTGGAGGTATACACCGTTTCAATTAAGGCGGATGGAACAAATTAGAATGTTTAGCTTAATGTTGCTAAACTAATATGTCTTCACGTTTTAAACGCAGCAATGTGCATACAGAGGTAAACTCAAATGTTCCAAAATGCAATATGCGTTGGAAAAAACGTTCATGAGGTTTCATGGACAGAAATGGAAATATCCATTAGAAATGTAGAAATATGACTGCATTTGACCCTTGCCTGTTTCTGGACTTTGTACCCGCCTGCCTGACCATTCTGCCTGCCTTTATTTCACCTTTATTTAAACAGGTTGGCCAGTTGAGAACAAGTTCTCATTTACAACTGCGACCTGACCAAGATGATTAAACATTGTAAGACTCCAACCATCTGCCTCCTGTGTCTCGTCTTGTGCCTTGATAACTAGACAATGAAAGAAAGTGGAATGGTCAGGAGAGCGCATACGAGGATGTGTTTATAAAACATTTCCCTCAATTTCCCTCGGATTTTGGCTAATATGAAGTTAAACATCCAGGTTTCAAACAATTGAGGAACTGGAAAAATATAGTGATAATGATAGACCTAACCATCTTCTGGTAGATGGAAAGGATTTCCCCAAAAACGTCTAAATTAAACGTCAACTAGCTACAAGGTAGCCTACCTGGCAAAATTATATGATTATTTGCATAAATTCAGTGGCCAATTGTTCTGCAAAGTAGGTGCTTGGCACTTTGCACATGAATTAAAGGGTAACTACACTAAAATCAAAATTGTATTGTTTTTTTCCCCAGACCACAAGAGGTCTCCTGATGTGGTGTAAGCATTGTTGTGGACTTAGAACATCCAATGTTGTTTTTATATAAATAAATTAGAAATAGTGACAGTGGGAAAACATGGGGAAAAAATCGGAGACTTGTGAATTTCAGACTCAGTTGACAGCCTCATTATCTATTTCAATATCAGGTCTACTATTAGCCTACTTGCACAGTACAGCTTGGGTTGGCCTGATTGTGAAAGACCAGTATGTGATTAAACATTTTAGGCCATTCAGAGTACATGTCACTGTTTCTCATAGAATTTCACACAGGGCACATTTCCTTTGCTGGATGGGCCATTTGGGAATTTGGGGCCAAATTCAAGTACAGTGCCTTGCAAAAGTATTCATCCCCCTTGGTGTTTTTCCTATTTGGTTGCATTACAACCTGTATTTAAATAGATGTTTATTTGTATTTCATGTAATGGACATACACAAAATAGTCCAAATTGGTGAAGTGAAATCTAAAAAATAAAAATAAAATAAAGTGGTGCTTGCATATGTATTCACCCCCTTTGATATGAAGCCCCTAAATAAGATCTGAAGGTAATTGGTTGCACCAGAAGTCACATTATTAGTTAAATAAAGTCCACGTGTGTGCAATCTAAGTGTCACATGATCTCAGTTCTGAAAGGCCCCCCAGAGTCTGCAGCACCACTAAGCAAGGGGCACCACCAAGCAAGCGGCACCATGAAGACCAAGGTTCTCTCCAAACAGGTCAGGGACAAAGTTGTGGAGAAGTACAGATCAGGGTTGGGTTATAAAAAATATCAGAAACTTTGAACATCCCACAGAGCACCATTAAATCCATTATTAAAAATTGAAAAAATATGGCACCACAACAAACCTGCCACTGTCACTGAGTCTGAAGGTAGGTCTTGAAATACCTCCACAGGGACACCTCCAATTCACTCAAATGAGGTCAATTAGCCTATCAAAAGCTTCTAAAATCATGACATAATTTTCTGTAATTTTCCAAGCTGTTTAATTAAAGGCACAGTCAACTTAGTGTATGTGAACTTCTGACCCACTGGAATTGTGATACAGTGAATTATAAGTGAAATTATCTGTCTGTAAACAATTGTTGGAAAAATTACTTGTCATGCACATAGTATATGTCCTAACCGACTTGCCAAAACTATAGTTTGTAATAAGAAATTGGTGGAGTGGTTTTAATGACTCCAACCTAAGTGTATGTAAACTTCCGACTTCAACTGTATCTCTAGTATTTACTATATGTTCTGAGAAAACCATAGAATCCACTTTCAACACACACCTATGAAGGTATCGGTAGTTGCATCTGGAGACACACATCTAGACATTTGTGATGAAGGGTTTGTATTTTTAGTATGCTATCACCCCAAACCATATGTATGTCATGACTGAGGAAGCTCTATCTAGTAGAGAGAAACTATCTGAGTGTGAAATCAGTTCCAAGTTGATGTAATCTTGACAGAAAAAAGTAGCACTCACATCAGTTATATTCATATTGCTAAGTTTCTTACTCTCTAAGCACATTTAAAACATCTGAATCAGTTCTTCAGTACCATAGAGTTAGACTAATGTTCAGCACACAGGGAAAGGAAATTAGTGCACTGCACTCTGGGATACCTTATCTATGACCCATCCAGGACTTCCATAATTCATAATTAGATTAAACTCCTACACCAGGATTCCTAAATAGAGGGCAAGTAGGATCAAGAATCATTAACACAATAAGGCCATGACATTTCCAAGCAACAATGGATAAATCATTACAAATTAATGGTTATTCAGTACTGCCTGAAATAGAAACCAGCACCCTCTGAAAATTCTGAATTAAAACTATTAATAATTTATTTTAAAAAACATTTTCCCCACAAATGTAGGCCACTGGGCCTTTACTAGTCCTGTATTGGCAGCTATGGAAAACAGCACCTGATAGCTTTGAAAAGCCAATATAATTTGTTGACGCTAGATACTGTAGGGGTGATGGCTATAACTGACGCCAGATAATGTAGGGGTGATGGCTATAATTTAATGCAATCTAAACAACAGCAAGGCTCATTCCATAGTCCCTACTTTTACAACAGGAATACAATTTTAATAATCATTCTAGAACGTAAGAGTTACATTTGTTATCGTTCTATTACATTGTATCATCACCAATTCCACAAGCAACATTAACTGTTCAACATCAATCAACCGAGTGCAGCAGGAGCAGTAAGACATATGGCACTCAATCTCTTTCACTGCTTTGGTCACAAAATACTTGTTTTGGTGTTAATTAGCCTACTTATTATCAAATGATCAACTTCTTCTCGAAAGATTCACCCTCGTTTGACCAATAAGCAACATATAACCACTCCCTCGATAGCCTATACACGTGACAGCGATTGTCAAATATTATGTAAATAAGGTTAACTCGTTACAATATAACAACATTATAATAAGCAAGTCATAGCAAGCAGACACATACCGAGAATTAGACAGGCGATGTCAAGCAGAATAAAAGGAATCCCTCTCGTCTCGAACATTTTTACGGTTTCTCCTCAGCTCGTTGACACAGATGATCCTAGGACGACTCGTGTTGTCGTCGTATCCTTGAAAGCGTAGTAGCCAAGTAACCGTAGATCTGATTAGACTAAACCTAAACAATACTTCGACCTAAAAATAATATTAGAAACCGTCAATGGTGAAGCATAACCTTTGAAGCCTTAGAATGGCGACAGATAGCGTAAATGCCGTAAATTGACACAGAATGTTAGAGCTGATCCTCCCCTTTAAATGATCGTGCGCATCGAATCGTCGTGCGCATCGAAATTCTAATCACCGTGGCCCGGTAAATTAGACAGTCCTTTGCGTATCATTTAAAATCGGTTGGCAGAGCCGAAGGTGAAGGCTATAATGTAGAGGTCTGTATACTCTGTAGTCTACCAGACTGCGCAAAGAGCCATGAGCACAGTGGGGTTTCGTTATGGCAGCTGGCGAAGAGGATGGACAGAAGAGACTATCGCCTGCCAGCACAATAGAATATGACATCACGGATAACGTCTAATTTACTTTTCGCTCCGCCTACTCTAGGCCTACTCCCATTGCTGTGTTAACGTTGCTACTTTAATTGAATACATTATTATCGTCCTTTAATAACTAATTGAGCAAAGGATACACAGATATCACATAGGAAGAAAATATCTTATGCAGCCTGCTTGATAGGCTAAATGCAAAGCATAATTTGTAAACCTGTAACAAAAAGCTGTATTGGTTTTATCAATAAACATTCCCAAGACTTCTCATAAATATTGTATGCTTTATCTTATAAAGCCTATATCATTTATCCAGGACATTTTATTGATGTTTAGGAACCATATTGTTTTCTCCTTGTGCTCGTGTGAAATGGGAAACTGGGAGGTGGAAAGTCTGAAATCCTACATGTTCGTGTTCAAGTGCTGTTATTAATGTTGTTAATAATAACGTTGTTGATAATGAAGTTAGCTAGTTTGCTTAATATTGACAATATGGTCAAACTAGCTAGGCCTACATGAGCTAAAGGCTACCTATTAATAAGGAAGTTGTCAAAAACTGATCTGTCAACTTTTGGTTGAAAAGGTGAAAGGTAAGTGGTAAAAATTCACCGACGTGGAGTACAGATAACTCCGATAGCACGTGAACACGGGCGAGAATGAAACGAAAGATGGTCCCACTCATGCACGGGTTGGTTCTTATTCAACCTGTAGGCGTATGGTACAGATTACTTTTCTCAGGATTATATTTTATTACAATATTTTTTTGTATTTTTTTTGTTTTGTTTATTTATAACCTTCATTTAACTAGGCAAATCAGTTAAGAAAAATATTGAATTTACAATGATGGCCTACCAAAAGGCCTCCTGCGGGATGGGGGCTGGGATTAAAAATACAAAATTAAATAAAAATATAGGACAAAACACACATCACAACAAGCGAAACACCACAACACTACATAAAGAGAGACCTAAGACAACAACATAGCATGGCTGCAACACATGACAACACAGCATGGTAGCAACACAACATGACAACAAAATGGCAGCAACACAAAACCTGACCACATCTCCATCCTCTAATAATGCATGATGTTGTGTGCTAGGATGTAACAGGATGCACTAAAGGTCAGTCTCCGGTTGCAAATGGCTTATAGGCAAATAATATCCAAAGTGATAGCCTCATCTCCACAACATTCAAACAGGTTTTGGCACTTCGGTTCCTCAACAGCGATACAATGCTGCCATCTAGGTGTACCACTGAAAACTGTAATGATGAGACAACCATCTACTGGACATCACTGAAAAATATCACTGAGTGTCCGGAGCCCCAATGGCTGCCAGTGTGGCCTGAGGTGCGGGTAAGATGGTGGACAGGAAAACAAGGAGAAATGTGGAACATAAGTAAATATGGAATGGGGGAATGCACATGAAATCTATGCAGCCTACTCCATCACTTTTTATAGCTGCTGTTTACAGGCCTCCTGGGCCATATACAGCGTTCCACACTGAGTTCCCTGAATTCCTATCGGACATTGTAGTCATGGCAGATGATATTCTAATTTTTGTTGACTTTAATATTCACATGGAAAAGTTCATGGACCCACTCTAAAAGGCTTTCAGAGACATCATCGACTAAATGTCTCCGGACCTACTCACTGCCACAGTCATACTCTAGACCTAGTTTTGTCCCGTGGAATAAATGTTGTGGATCTTAATGTTTTTCCTCATAATCCTGGACTATGGACCACCATTTTATTACATTTGCAATCGCAACAAATGCTCAGACCCCAACCAAGGATAATCAAAAGCCGTGCTATAAATTCTCGGGCAACCCAAAGATTTCTAGATGCCCTTCCAGACTCCCTCCACCTACCCAAGGAAGTCTGAGTACAAAAATCAGTTAACCACCTAACTAAGGAACTCAATTTAACCTTGCGCAAAACCCTAGATGCAGTCGCACCCCTAAAAACAAAAAACATTTTTCATAAGAATCTGGGTCCCTGGTATACATATAATACCCGAGCTCTGAAGCAAGCTTCCAGAAAATTGGAAAGGAAATGGAGCTACACCAAACTGGAAGTCTTCCGACTAGCTTGGAATGACAGTACCGTGCAGTATCGAAGAGCCCTCACTGCTGCTCGATCATCCTATTTTTCAAACTTAATTGAGGAAAATAAGAACAATCACAAATGTATTTTTGATACTGTCGCAAAGCAAGCTAAAAAGCAGAGAGGATGGCTTTCACTTCGGCAATGATAAATTCATTAACTTCTTTGAGGAAAAGATCATGATCATAAGAAGGCAAATTACAGACTCCTCTTTAAATCTGTGTATTCCTCCAAAGCTCAGTTGTCCTGAGTCTGCATAACTCTGCTAGGACCTAGGATCAAGGGAGACACTCAAGTGTTTAAGTACTATATCTCTTGACACATTGATGAAAATAATCATGGCCTCTCAACCTTCAAGCATACTGGACCCTATTCCAACTAAACTACTGAAAGAGCTGCTTTCTGTGCTTGGCCTTCCTATGTTGAACATCATAAATGTCTCTCTATCCACCGGATGTGTACCAAACTCACTAAAACTGGCAGTAATAAAGCCTCTCTTGAAAAAGCCAAACCTTGACCCAGAAAATATAAAAAACTATCGGCCTATATCGAATCTCCTATTCCTCTCAAAAATGTTTGAAAAAGCTTCCTTCCTGAAGACAAACAATGTATACGAAACACTTCAGTGTGGTTTTAGACCCCATCATAACACTGAGACTGCACTTGTAAAGGTGGTAAATTACCGTTTAATGGCATCAGACCGAGGCTCTGCATCTGTTCTCGTGCTCCTAGACCTTAGTGCTGCTTTTGATACCATCGATCAAGACATTCTTTTGGAGAGATTGGAAACCCAAATTGCTCTACACGGACAAGTTCTGGCCTGGTTTAGATCTTATCTGTCGGAAAGATATCAGTTTGTTTCTGTGGGTGGTTTGTCCTCTGACAAATCAGCTGTAAATTTCAGTGTTCCTCAAGGCTCCGTTTTAGGACCACTATTGTTTTCACTATATATTTTAACTCTTGGTGATGTCATTCGGAAACATAACGTTAACTTTCACTGTTATGCGGACGACACACAGCTGTACATTTTGATGAAACATGGTGAAGCCCCAAAATGTCCCTACCTGGAAGCCTGTGTTTCAGACATAAGGAAGTGCATGGCGGCAAATGTTCTACTTTTAAAAACAGAGATGCTAGTTCTAGGTCCCAAGAAACAAAGAGATCTTCTGTTGAATCTGACAATTAATATTGATGGTTGTACAGTCGTCTCAAATAAAACTGTGAAGGACCTCGGCGTTCCTCTGGACCCTGATCTTTCTTTTGACGAACATATCAAGACTGTTTCAAGGACAGCTTTTTGCAAAAATCTGAAACTTTCTGTACAAAAATTACGTAGAAAAATTCATCCATGCTTTTGTCACCACTAGGTCAGACTACTGCAATGCTCTACTTTCCGCCTACCCAGATAAAGCACTAAATAAACACCATTGCTAGAATCTTGACTAGAACCAAAAAATTTGATCATATTACTCCAGTGCTAGCCTCTCTACACTGGCTTCCTGTTAAGGCAAGGGCTGATTTCAAGGTTTTACTGCTAACCTACAAAGCATTACATGGGCTTGCTCCTACCTATCTTTCCGATTTGGTCCTGCCGTACATACCTGCACGTACGCTACGGTCACAAGACGCAGGCCTCCTTATTGTCCGTAGAATTTCTAAGCAAACAGTTGAAGGCAGGGCTTTCTCCTATAGAGCTCAATTTTTATGGAATGGTCTGCCTATCCATGTAAGAGACGCAGACTCGGTCTGAACCTTTAAGTCTTTATTGAAGACTCATCTCTTCAGTAGGTCCTGTGATTGAGTGTAGTCTGGCCCAGGAGTGTGAAGGTGAACGGAAAGGCACTGGAGCAACAAACCTTCCTTGCTGTCTCTGCCTGGCCAGATTCTCTGCCTCAAACCTTATTACAGGGGCTGAGTCACTGGCTTACTGGTGCTCTTCCATGCCATCCCTAGGAGGGGTGCATCACTTGAGTGGGTTGTGTCACTGACGTGATCTTCTTGTCCGGGTTGGCACCCCAATTGGGTTGTGCCATGGGGGAGATCTTCGTGGGCTATGCTCGGCCTTGTCTCAGGATGGTAAGTTGGTGGTTGGAGATATCCCTCCAGTGGTGTGGGGGCTGTGCTTTGGCAAAGTGGGTGGGGTTATATCTTGCCTGTTTGGCCCTGTCCGGGGGTATCGTCGACCCCTCCTTTCTCAGCCTCCAGTATTTATGCTGCAATAGTTTATATTTCTCCTGTCTTATCTGGTGTCCTGTGTGAATTTAAGTATGCTCTCTTTAATTTTCTTTCTCAGAGGACCTGAGCCCTAGGACCATGCCTAGTAGCTGAAACCTAGTAACTGAAATGCGCAGTAGCTGAAACCTGGTCCTGACGGAGTCCGAACGCTCCTTGACAACAACAACACTAGGCTCTAGAGCACCAACGCTGAATTATTATACAATCGATAGCTGTAATCACCGTCAGACACACCTGGTTAACTTGATGGGTCATGTAATCATCTGGTAAAGTGGAGTATTTTGTTTAGACATGTAGCTAGCTAGAGGGCGGCGCACAATTGGCCCAGCGTCGCCTGGGTTTGGACGGTGTAGGCCGTCATTGTAAATAAGAATTTGTTCTTAACTGACTTGCCTAGTTAAATTAAATAAATAAATCAAATAAATGCTAGATAGCTAGCTTAACAAGTACTAGCAATACAAACCGATTGACAAGGTAAAGCTACCCAACTAGGTTCAATGTTAGTTAGCTAGCTAATATTAAGCTATAACTAGCAATGCAAATGGATTTCTAAGATACAAATAATTTAATGAGACATAGTAGGCAGAACAAGCAAGGAGGTGTGCAGAGCCATGCACGAGCTAGCAAGATCCTATTGGCGCGTTATAGCATACATCTGCATATTTCCATTGGGAAACAGAGGGTAAAATGCAGGTCGATTGATTGGGGAAATGACAACCAGGTGTATGAAAACAAAACAAGGCAACTGGATATATGAAAAATGGAGCGGCGATGGCTAGAAAGCCGGTGTCGTCGATCGCCGAACACCGCCCGAACAAGGAGAGGAGCCAACTTTGGCGGAAGTCGTGACAGCTTTTATCAATATATTCGCCTTTTTGATAGGTTTCAGAGATGGACTGATTAGCATCCTCTCTTGAGTCAACAGTGTGCTTACTTTACTGCTGGAACATATTGATATGTTTGCTGTTACCCTCTGGACAACATATCATTAGTATAGCTAGTAGGCAAGGTTGTGTAACCTTATTTAGTCCTACCTGCTATGGTGGGTTTTAAATTAATTGGTATTCACACATTTGTTATTGAAGTAGAATTACTGTCATGTTATTGATGCCAAATTGCAAACTTTATTTGCACCTTCTCTATTCCAGAACCAATGGGTGTGCCAGAGTCTTATCACCTCTCAACTAGGTCAGCTGTTTCATCCCGGAACACTATTCTCCTGCGTTGGTCTGTTTCAGTCATTGCAGGAAGAGTGTGAGTCAGTTCTAACACCTGACTTAAATAATCAACACCCCAAGTCACGGCGATAGACTATGATTTGTAATCAGTTGTGGGCTGGGCTGGAACAAACTCTTATACACACTCCTGCCATTCAGATCTGGACCTGTCCCTCTATTTAAGTCATAATTATGTACTATGAGTACAATTGGAGGCGGGGGTATTGCTATATAATGCATGCCTCACCTGGTTCACTCAGACAGAGTTCAGTGTGTCAAATCGGAGGGCCTGTTGTCCGAACCTCTGGCAGTCTATGGGAGTACCACAGGGTTCAATTCTCGGGCCGACTTTTTCTCTGTATATATCAAAGATGTCGCTCTTGCTGCGGGTGATTCCCTGATCCACCTCTATGCAGACGACACCATTCTGTATACATCTGGCCCTTCTTTGGACACTGTGTTAACAAACCTCCAATGAGCTTCAATGCCATATAACACTCCTTCCATGGCCTCCAACTGCTCTTAAATACTAGTAAAACGAAATACATGCATTTTAACCGTTTGCTGCCCGCACCCATCCTGCCCGACTAGCATCATGACTCTGGACGGTTCTGACTTAGAATATGTGGACAACTACAAATACCTAGGTGTCTGGCTAGACTGTAAACTCGCCTTCCAGACTCGTATTAAACATTTCCAAAGCCAAAATGAAATATAGAATCAGCTTTCTGTTCTGCAACAAAGCCTCCTTCACTCACGCCGCCAAACATCCCCTAGTAAAACTGACTCTCCTACCGATCCTTGACTTCGGCCATGTCATTTACAAAATTGCCTCCAACACTCTACTCAGCAAACTGGATGCAGTCTATCACAGTGCCATCCGTTTTGTCACCAAAGCCCCATATACCACCCACCACTGCGACCTGTATGCTCTAATCGGCTGGCCCTCGCTACATATTTGTCGCCAGACCCACTGGCTCCATGTCATAGATAAGTCTTTGCTAGGTAAAGCTCTGCCTTACCTCAGCTCACTGGTCACGATAACAACACCCACCCATAGCACTCGTATATCTCTCTGGTCATCCCCAAAGCCAACACCTCTTTTGGCCGCCTTTCCTTCCAGTTCTCTGCTGCCAATGACTGGAACGAACTGCAAAAATCTCTGAAGCTGGAGACTTATATTTCCCTCACTCATTTTAAACATCAGCTATTCGAGCAGCTAACCGATCACTGCAGCTGTACATAGCCCAACTGTAAATAGCTCATCCAATCTACCTACCTCATCCCCATATTGTTTTAACTTACTTTTCTGCTCTTTTGCACACCAGTATTTCTACTTGCACATCATCATCTGCACATCTATCACTCCAGTGTTCATTTGCTAAATTGTAATTACTTGCCACTATGGCCTATTTATTGCCTTACCTCCTCACACCATTTGTACACACTGTATATAGACTTTCTTTGTTTTTTCTAGTGTTATTGACTGTACGCTTGTTTATTCCATGTGTAACTCTGTGTTGTTGTTTGTGTCACACTGCTTTGCTTTATCTCGGCCAGGTCGCAGTTGTAAATGAGAAATTGTTCTCAACTAGCCTACCTGGTTAAATAAAGGTGCATTTAAAAAAAAAAATTAAATGCTCCACTCTCAAGTTGAACTTGAACTTGTTGACTGATGCCAGGGTAGCTGCTAAGAAGGAAGCAGCTGAGAAAAAGAAGACTGCAGACAAGGCAGCTCTGGTTCACACCTGCCTTGTCTGTCGGGTGAATAGTATTGGTTAGGTACTGTATGTGCCTTTAGGTTCATCTCCATGTGTAGGCTATTGTACTGGCCTGTTTGGTACAGTCTTTCATATGTGTAGTAGTTTGTACAGCAAAAAAAATCAAGATCACACAAACAGGCGGGAAAAGGCTGCCTAAATATGATCCCCAATCAGAGACAGTGATAGACAGCTGTCTCTGATTGGGAACCATATCAGGCCAAGAAAGAAATAGAAAACCTAGACTAGACACCCTGACCTAACCAAAATAGAGAAAAAAAAGGATCTCTAAGGTCAGGGCGTGACAAGCTAGCTGTCCTCTAATTCAACTCTGGACCTGTGTGCACTTATGTTGTAAACTTTCATTCATAGTCTAGGTTGTAGCAAACTCATGATGGGTATTGGGAAAATTTGAGTATCATGTAGTAGCCTAAACCTACCACTGTTACATTGAACTGGGTGAATGGAGTATGAATGACAGTCATCCAACATGCTGTAATAGAAATAATAAAAAAAATCTTCCACCCTCATCATAAATGGCACTGGCCGCCACTGTTTTATGTCCCATGGTCCCTTAACCTTCGGGCACTTTGGAACTCTCTGTCTTAACTCTATAAACCCACCCTACCTTCACCAATTTTCTTTATTCTAATTCCTTCATTGTTTTTCTCCTGATTTGATAACATCTAGACCCAGTAACACGTTTAAAAGTGTTGTGGTGTACTGTTTTTGCTACCTTTTTTTCACCGATGTAATGCTGTCCTCCTACTTATTCTGGGGTTCAGACTGAATGCACTGGGAAATGTGCTGCTCACAAATTACGGCAGAAACATGGACCTGTTAAATTGACAAGAAGGGTGTTGATATAGCTGTGTCTAGATATGGCTTCCTTGTTTTGAGTCTGTTAAGTGTGTTTCTCATTCTGCTTCAGTTGACATAGTATTTTTATATAACACCTACCTTACGCATCCAGTTTTTCCATTTTTAACTTACCCACCAAAATCACAATATGCTGTTTTACATGTTGTGTTGTTTGTGCTGGTCTAATTCCTATAATGGAAAAGTAGAAGAATCTGTGCTCTCTCTGATAGCAATAATAGTTCATATGGTGCTTTTCTCTGTCCCCGGTTTGTAACATTGATTAATACATATTTTATTGACTTAAAATGTAGATGTTTATACGTTATTTATAAAAGGCATATGTATGTATTGTTTACTATTTTCATTTCTTTAAAACAATGTAATTGTTGGGAGTTCAGGTGTTTTATGTGATTGATGGATGACTAGGTGCATTCTTGTCGATTTACATATTCATTCATGATTATGGATACATTCTGCAATGAGTTAATATGGCTTTGAATCTGCAACAGAACATGTCAACAAGTTAGTTCTGAATTGACTTTAATACTGCAGTGCATTCTGACACCATGAATTGAAACAGATTTCACCTTGTTCATATAATTGGCAGACATGATAAGGGATTAAATAAAGACCTCCACTGACTGAATTAGAAGAGGATCTGGTAAATTAAGGGTATGTTGCTAATATCATCTAGTATCAGTACTCAAGGCACATAGCACTCAGCCTAGTACTCAAGGCACATTGTTTGGTAATTATTTATTTCACCTTTATTTAACTAGGCAAGTCAGTTAGGAACAAATTATTATTTCAACGACGTCCTAGGAACAGTGTGTAGGAACTGCCGTGTTCAGGGGCAGAATGACAGATTTTTACCTTGTCAGCTCGGGGATTCGATCTTGCAACATTTCGGTTACTAGTCCAACGCGCTAATCACTAGACTACCTATTATAAATATCTGACTGCTATTTGGAAAGTATTCTGTACAAGACACAATACAAAATGCATAAATAAGACAACAAATACTAGTTCAATAAAATATGGGACAGCAATATAGCAATATATCTTTCGTCTTGGATCAAGGTAGCTGGTCGCTATCTAGCTGACAGCAAAGGTGTCAGCTAGAGATAGAAGCTGTTTTCAGTCTCTCGGTCCCTGCTTTGATGCACCTGTACTGACCTCGCCTTCGGGATGATAGCGGGGTGAACAGGCAGTGGCTCGGGTGGTTGTTGTCCTTGATGAACTTTATGGCCTTCCTGTGACATCGGGTGGTGTAGGTGTTCTGTAGGGCAGGTAGTTTGCCCCCCGGTGATGCGTTGTGCAGACCTCACTACCCTCTGGAGAGCCTTACGGTTGTGGGCGGAGCAGTTGCCATACCAGGCGGTGATACAGCCCGACAGGAAAAGGACTGTATAGATTGCATATGCCACCTGCAGAGCATTACACAACACAGTAAACTCAGAGGGGCAACATACAATTGGCAATAGTAGTAACCAACTATGAAGAACAATATACAAATGTCACAACTCACTTTGGGCACGCAGACCATCCCACAAGTCCAGAGATATGATTGAGTCCAGTTGTTGGTGCGGGCAGAGACAGAGATGTTGCTCTCTGGCACTGCTTGAGGGAGACTACAAGTATTGTGTGACCTGCAGAGTCAAGAGGATGGGCAGATGTCTGGCCCCTTAGTAACCTCCCTAGAAACCTATCAGGGCACAGGTCACACAGGTCAGAGAAAGTTTGAGAGGCATGTTTATGGTACTCCCTAAACTCTCAGGCTCAGGTTGTGAGGTAGTGGAGTGTGCAGCTTTGGGTTGTGAGGTGCTAATAACAGTCACCAGCAGGGAATTCGTAATAATAACTCATATTTCTATGTGAATTTGGTAGGATCGCCCAAAAAGTTACTTATTGCAGCTTTAGGGTCTATTTTTCTCCACTTCCTGTCTGACTGACATGCCCAAAGTAAACTGCCTGTTACTCAGGCACAGAAGCCAGGATATGCATATAATTGGTACCATTGGATAGAAAACACTTTGAAGTTTGTAGAAATGACTATGGCTTCCACTAGATGTCAACAGTCTTTGTTAAAGGTTTCAGGCTTGTTTCTTCCCAAACAAGGAAGAATTTTGAGTTTTGGTACTGTGAGTCAGAATTGAAAGTTGGTGAGTCCATGATGAAGAGGACATGCACCTGCTAATTTTACTTTCATATTGAACATACTTCTTTCCGTGCAAAATATTATAGTTTAATTACATTTTAGGGTACCTGAGGATTACATAGAATCATATTTTTACTTGTTTTAACAAAGTTTAACGATAGCTTTTGGATTCCTTTCTCTGCACGTTGAACGAGTGGGTTACTCAAATCGATGGCGCCTACTAAACTGACTTTTTGGGATATAAAGAAGGATTTTATCTAACAAAACAACCATGCATGTTGTAGCTGGGACCCTTTGGATCTCAAATCAGAGGAAGATTTTCAAAATGTAAGTGAATATTTAATCGCTATTTGTGATTTTATGAAGCCTGATAGTGGGGTGAACAGGCAAAATATTTTATGTGGGGCGCCATCCTCAAACAATCGCATGGCATGCTTTCACTGTAAAGCTTATTGTAAATCGGACAATGCAGTTAGATTAACAAGAATTTACGCTTTGAACCGATATAAGATACTTGTATGTACCTAGATGTTTAATATCCATAATGTTTATGATTATTAATTTGAATTGCGTGCCCTCCAATTTCACCTCAAGTTGTTGACAGGTGTCCCGCTGGCCTAGCCCTAAGAAGTTCCAAAAGGTTCTATGTACGTAGAACCCCAAATAACCATTTTTTCCTAAGAGTACAGTTTAGAACAGAGTAGAATAACGTAGATTCCAGACTACTACAGAGTCAAATAACATCTGGAAAGAAGAATCACACCAGAAAATAACTTATTTTCTTCATTTTATACAATTACAATGGTCTCAAAATGAATAAGTGCATTTCAACTGAAGACAAAACTTTAAACAGAATAAAAGGTATGCATTGAGAATCAATCAAGAACATCATCAGGAAAGCTATATTTATTATTAACAGAAAGAAGTATCCTTTCATGAAACAAAACAAATGTAAAAAATAAACATTCATTAAAAAGTGTGTCTTCTTTACTCTGTTTACAGGCTTTGGTGATCCAACACAAATGTAGGTTCATATAAATTATTCCATGTGAAACAGTCCACTACTGTCATGGGATTGAAATACTCATGAGGAATGTAATCAAACACCTCAATATACAGTTAACACAAAATGTTGAGAGCTGACATTTAAGACAAATAAGTGAAATGGCATAAAGTCTTTGTCACTCGCTGTGAATGTCAAGCCTGTGAAAATGTGTTCATCTATAATCTTAGCCATCGATAGGTTACATCTCTAAGAAAAACTCTCAGTAGAAATCCACCTGGATAACATAAAAGCCATGTGTCACTTTCAAATATCAGAGGCACTTTGCCACTAACTTTACATTTCTAACCATTTCAGATTGTCTTAATTTACACTTTCATACTGGCCTTTTCTTAACCTTCCCACCCCCTGGCCTATATTGCTCTGTGGATGGACTGCCTATACTGGCCCATACCTAGCTTAAACTGCTCTATAGACATGGAGGTATTCTACTACCTCTAAACTTCCTTTGGGTCATTTAGACTTGTGTCAAGCCATCGTCATTTAAGCTTCTAAGGAAGAGTAGGCATATTATCAATACAGATAACAACATTGTTAAATAATATCTAAGAATTTTTGGAGCAATGCATTTAATCTTTTCTAACAATAAAACTTCTGATAGAGGGTGAAGACCGTTCTACCATTTTAACACTGCGTTTATAACTTAATTATGGAATCAAAGTGTATGCTATCTATTATAATATATTATTTGCCCAGTTATACCATACACAAAACAATTTGACTATTGTAGATAGTCTTTGTTTTATCTCTTAATATAAGTTAATGTTAAGGACTCTTGGAAGATTAGTCCAAATGGGGACTAAAAGAGATCCTAATAAAATCAAATAAAATCAACAACATTGAGAAATATGTTGGACACTGTATCCATATTTTCTCTCAGGACCATAACATGTTCCCTATCCCTCTGTCACGCCCTGACCATAGAGAGCCATTGTTTCTCTATGGTTTAGTAGGTCAGGGCGTGACTAGGGGGTGATCTAGTATACCCATGTCTATGTTGTGTTCTAGTTTCTTTTTCTATGTTGGTGTTTTGAATGATTCCCAATTAGAGGCAGCTGGTAATTGTTGTCTCTAATTGGGGATCATATTTAAGTAGTTATTTTTCCCACCTGTGTTTGTGGGATCTTGTTTATGTGTAGTTGCCTGTGAGCACGCCATTGTCTTCACGTTTTGTTCATTCTTCATTGTTTTTCAGTTAATATACATGTGGAAACCATATCACGCTGCACCTTGGTCCGATAATTCTTACGACAAACGTGATACCCTCATAGCTTCCTGCTCAAACAGCACACCATAATACCGCCCAAAAAAATCTCGATATTTATTTTGACCCTTCAAACTACACTCTTTTGTTTCTTGATGATAAAAAAGCACATAAAAGCACTTGTAGGATTAGTTAAACTCGTGAAAAAGCAGTACACTATAGATGTAGGATCTTAATTTGATCTGTGTTGTCACAGCAAAATAATCCTGCAGCAGTCCACAATGTTGCTTGATCGGTGGTTTGGCTATCAACTGGCCAAAAGTAGGCAACATGAAAAGTGCAATACTGTTAATATAACAGTGTATTAACCTCGTTTATACCTGGTTCTAACTTGCGTAATTTGTCCTGATTTTGTCCACATTCTGATTGTGCACAAAGGACCCATGTTAGCACCAGGTGTAAACAGGCTAGAGTTGGGGTTTTCTGTGAATTTATGTAACTCACAAAGCTCATATGCATTTGCTGCAGTGCAGGAAAATGATCAGCAACAAAGGAGTGATCAAATTAGGTTAGTACATCTGTATATTGATTCTGTGGAGCTTGAGAAATAATGAATATCTAATAGCTTCCATGTACCTCCATTGTTGCCATTGTCTCTCTACATAACCCTCAGTAATGCCTGTTTTAATGTATTGATTGATCATCAGTTCTGAGGAGAGTCACGTAACCAGCTGACATGACTTCAGATTAAGAGTATCCTCATTCCATTCACAGTCATGCTGTTCTCTTCCAGTCCACAAGGTGTCTCTAATAGGCTACAGGAAAATCTAGTTCTACTCTTTATCTAGCCTTCAAGAAAGACCAGCAGATGCCACATCATGACTCTCAAAACCAGCTGTCAGTCAGTCAACACGAGGCACATGATTTTAAACAAAATACAGCGGAGCAGTCAAGTCTTTCTGCTGCTCCTTTTGACTCTCACTGTTGTTTTTACAGTGCTCTCACTTCTTCAAGATACGACAGGTGCCTTAGCTGTGTTTTATATATCCATTTTGCCATCGGAGGATAAAATGGAGTGTTTTTCCTCCGTAGTGAGTCAGTATTGTTGTCATCAGATCACAACAATAGATCTCTGTTCTGTTGTTTTTTCCCCCTCACTGTCTCTGACTGCCATACTGTCATGCCCTCCTCCTAAAGTCTAGAGTCCTGTGTGACTCCCTCATCATGTCTTCATCATGTCTTCTTGGCAGGGTTTAGCCTCTGGGGTTTCTGCTTGTGCAGGTGTGCCTCGATCTCGTGTCGGAAAAAGAGCATGCCCAGCTGGCCGTGCGAGGCCTCGTTCATGGCCTTGGACTGCATGCACATCCTGTACTGTTCCGGGGGCAGCTCGTCCGCGCAGCGCTTCTCGTGCCACAGGTGGAAGAGGCCCCTAGACGGGGACCGCACCACCAGCAGGTTGCTGTGAAGGTATTTCCTGTAAAGGTGCACGTCCTCGCCGCCCCAGCCTTTGATGTCCACGTCGAAACCACCTGGAGGAGGGACAACATGAACTCATCAACTCACTGCACATATATAACAGAGGAGGGAGATCAGGGGTGCGTTCAGTAGGACGTTGTGGAGCGTTCATATAGAAAAATGTTATGTGGAAATACAATTAAGCCTCTCTTAAATGCAGAATGTAGTCAAATAAATCATGCCGGCTCTTTTCATTACATTTCTATTTGCAACATTGCACAACATTTTCCCACTGAACTATGCCCCTGATTGATTGATCAGGTCAAACAGGGGTCAGAGGTCAAATCCTGATGACAGGGTTCTGTTTTTGTCATGATGACAGTTTGTTAAATTAATATGTTAATGCAAACACATCCGGTTTGTTGGGATCTGTTCTACATGCATAATGTCTGGGGTCTGTTGCTATTTCACTGTAAGGTCTACTACACCTGTTGTATTCGGCGCACGTGACAAATAAACTTTGATTTGATTTATGACCGCAGAGGAGTGATGAGCTATTGGGATAGAACCTCAGAACATGTCCTAACTCAGAGAGGCAGAGGTAAAGCGGGAGGCTCTGTCCATGTGAGAAAATAGCAATAAGCAGACAAAGTGAGGATTTTCTGTATGGAGTTCTATGAGAGAGGTTCAGATTTGGTCAACAACTTTTTTTATTTCTAATTTGCTAACTAAGGCTTATTTGATCGAGTAGAAGTTAGGAAATGTTTAGATTGATACGAATGTACTGATATAAGTGGATGCACGTGGCATCTCGGAAACTTTGAGAAAAACAATTTTATCTCGGAATTGTGTCTGTTGTTCAAATGCGTAATTGCCCTCTGATTGGCTAGAATGTTCCCATCTGATCTCACCTCCTCCCGCCTGCCTTTCCACGTTTGTGACAACGACTCCCATTGTTAGGCCGGAGACGAGACCATTTTGTCATTATAGATTATCTCTGCCTCCTAACACGACTTTCAGAGGAATTAAGATGCTGACGTCAGTTCTTTCGAACTATCTGGACTACATTCTCCTCATGCCCTAGGTGACACAGGTAATCATGTTTTGTTTATTTATGCAGCAGTGTGTTTTTCTTCCTTTTTCTCTTACTGCAGACTGCTCAGTGCTCAACCATAGACAGAAACTGCTTATCCAATAGAAATCCCCGATCACACTTGTGGGCGATGTCATGGTGACATTAGCTAGCTAAGCTCATGCGCAGAAACAAGTCTTCGGGTCTAATGGTCGTGTAGTGCCGAACTGCGTATGTGCAGACTGTAAAATCAAATGCGCTCCATCGATATATAAAATAGTTTTTGATGAAAATGAAAATGTGTCAGTTTGTCATTTTCACTTGGATTTAGTGATGAGGTGTGACAAATAAAATTGGATTTGATTTGAAAGTTTCAGACACTAAAGACATCAAATCTAGTTTATGTAATCAGAAAAATGAAATTGACAGAAAATAAACAACTAAAGCCTGGCGTACACTATTTTTGATCTGATTTAGCTGTCCCAGACCAGTCCTGATATTTTGAAATAGGTTTGATTTTATCGGCACAAAATCTGCAATGCTCTTGTAAATGTGAGATGTGCAACGACAAGTTTTGAGAACGATTATCAGCGATTGTTTGTATGCTGGGACCTAAAAATGTCCTCTCTATTTGAACTCATTCTGTCTCTTCTCTTCATCTCACTGGGAGAAGCAAATTGTCTATATTCCTCCCTTCTTCCCCCCACCCTCTCACCCTCTCACTCTCTGCCTTTCATTCTCTCTCTCTCTCTCTCTCTCTCTCTCTCTCTCTCTACTTTGGGTGAAAATCTCAACACATGGATCAATTATTTATTAATTACTATTCACATCTAATCTGAAATCACCCCGCCAAAGAGTTGCAAGGACTATTTTACGTACATATATTATAGGTAGTTTTATATCATGAGGTGGACAGTGATATAATGTATCTCTCTCCTGAGAGCCTAAGGTCAGACAGATGCTGTACCTCTGTCTCCCGCCACAGTAATATCAATGATTTCTGTTGGGAATAAGGACTGTCTCTGGACAGTATCTGCGTCCCAAATTACACACTATTCCTTATATAGTGCATTACTTCTCCCTATGGGCCCTTGTAAAAAAAAGAAGAGTGCACTATAAAGGGAATAGGGTGCCATTTGGGACAGCCAGACACGGATACAGAAAAGGTCCTTATTCCCACCATAGTTTATAGCCTCTGATTTCATCTAATGGCCTCAACTGAGGTGGAAAATCGTGTTGAGGCATAACATGTCCTGAGAGCCAATATACCTGAATCCATAATGATATTGCTGGTGGTTTGGATATGAATGGAAATACAGTGCATTCGGAAAGTATTCAGAGCCCTTCCCTTTTTCCCCACGTTGTTACGTTACAGCCTTGTTCTAAAATGGATTCAATAAAACATTTTCCTCATCAATCTACACACAATACCCCATAATGACAAAGTGAAAACAGGTTGAGAACTTTTTGCTAATTTATAAAAATAAAAAACAGAAATACCTTATTTATGGAAGTATTCAGACCCTTTGCTATGAGACTCTTTTCCATTGATTATCCCTGAAATGTTTTTACAACTTGAATTGGAGTCCACTTGTGGTAAATTCAATTGATTGGACATGATTTGGAAATGCACACACCTGTCTATATACAGTCTCACAGTTGACATTGCATGTCAGAGCAAAAACAAAGCCATGAGGTCGAAGGAATTGTCCGTAGAGCTCCGATACAGGATTGTGTCGAGGCACAGATCTGGAGAAGAGTACCCAAAAATGTATGCAGCATTGAAGGTCCCCAACAAGACAGTGGCCTCCATCATTCTGAAATGAAAGAAGTTTGGAACCACCAAGACACTTCCTAGAGCTGGCCGCCCGGCCGAACTGAGCAATCGGGGGAGATGGGCCTTGGTCAGGGAGATGACCAAGAACCCGATGGTCACTTTGACAGAGCTCCAAAGTTCCTCTGTGGAGATGGGAGAACCTTCCAGAAGGACAACCATCTCTGCAGCACTACACCAATCAGGCCTTTATGGTAGAGTGGCCAGACGGAAGCCACTCCTCAGTAAAAGGTACTTGGAGTTTGCCAAAAGGCACCTAAAGACTTTCAGACTATAAGAATCTTTGGCCTGATTGCCAAGCGTGTCTGGAGGAAACCTGGCACCACCCCTATGGTGAAGCATGGTGGTGGCAGCATCACATCTGGAGGAGACCTGGCACCATCCCTACGGTGAAGCATGATGGTGGCAGCATCATGCTCTGGGGATGTTTTTCAGAGGCAGGAACTGGGAGACTACTCAGGATCGAGGGAAAGATGAATGAAGCAAAGTACAGAGAGACCCTTGATGAAAACCTGCTCCAGAGTGTCCAGGACCTCAGACTGGGGCGAAGGTTCACCCTCCAACAGGACAATGACCCTAAGCACACATCCAAGACAACGCAGGAGTGGCTTCGGGACAAGTCTGAATGTCCTTGAGTGGCCCAGCCAGAGCACGGACTTGAACCTGATCGAGCATATCTGGAGAGACCTGAAAATAGCTGTGCAGCAACGCTCCCTGACAAGCTTGAGAGGATCTGCAGAGAAGAATGCGAGAAACTCCCCAAATACAGGTGTGCCAAGCTTGTATCATCATACCCAAGAAGACTCAAGGCTGTATCGCTACCAAAGGTGCTCAACAAAGTACTGAGTAAAGGGTCTGAAAATTTATGTAAATGTAAATGTGATAATTCAGTTTTTTTTCTTTTTTTTCTTCTAAAAACCTGTTTTTATTTGTCATTATGGGGTATTGTGTGTAGATTGATGAGGGGGAAAAAAACAATTTAATCAATTTTAGAATAAGGCTGTAACGTAACAACATAATCGGAATACTTTCCGAATGCACTGTATATGTTTCTCTTAGCACAATTTGCATTAGCATTAATATGAAGGCATAATTGACCAGCAATGAGTTAACATGGTCTTTACCTATGTTGATGAAATCTGATCGGTATTGGCATGTCATTCCGAAGCCAAAGTCTCTCCAGAATCCTGTATCCTTTTTAATGACCTATTAAACCAGAGTAATACAGAACAGGCAAATGCAATGTGAGAAAACATGATGTTGTACCATGTATGTGGTATCTCTTAACCTTTGTGAAGAATCATTTAGAGGACATCAGTGAAAACATGCTGTTGTACCATGTATGTGGTATCTCTTAACCTTTGTGAAGAATCATTTAGAGGACATCAGTGAAAACATGCTGTTGTACCATGTATGTGGTATCTCTTAACCTTTGTGAAGAGTCATTTATGTGAAGAATCATTTATGAAGAATCATTTAGACATCAGTGAAAACATGCTGTTGTACCATGTATGTGGTATCTCTTAACCTTTATGAAGAGTCATTTAGAGGACATCAGTGAAAACATGCTGTTGTACCATGTATGTGGTATCTCTTAACCTTTATGAAGAGTCTCCATGTAATCTCTTAACCTTTATGAAGTGTCATTTATCAGTGAAAACATGACCATGTATGTGGTATCTCTTAACCTTTATGAAGTGTCATTTAGAGGACATCAGTGAAAACATGCTGTTGTACCATGTATGTGGCATCTCTTAACCTTTATGAAGAGTCATTTAGAGGACATCAGTGAAAACATGCTGTTGTACCATGTATGTGGTATCTCTTAACCTTTATGAAGAGTCATTTAGAGGACATCAGTGAAAACATGCTGTTGTACCATGTATGTGGTATCTCTTAACCTTTGTGAAGAATCATTTAGAGGACATCAGTGAAAACATGCTGTTGTACCATGTATGTGGTATCTCTTAACCTTTATGAAGAGTCATATAGAGGACATCAGTGAAAACATGCTGTTGTACCATGTATGTGGCATCTCTTAACCTTTATGAAGAGTCATTTAGAGGACATCAGTGAAAACATGCTGTTGTACCATGTATGTGGCATCTCTTAACCTTTATGAAGTGTCATTTAGAGGACATCAGTGAAAACATGCTGTTGTACCATGTATGTGGCATCTCTTAACCTTTATGAAGAGTCATTTAGAGGACATCAGTGAAAACATGCTGTTGTACCATGTATGTGGTATCTCTTAACCTTTATGAAGAGTCATTTAGAGGACATCAGTGAAAACAGCTTTCTTACCAGTTGCTGCTCCACTGGAGGGATGTAGTCGTGGTTACCGTAAATCAGGGTTGGGTTGTACTGGCTGAACAGAACAGGATAGAACACCTTTTTACCTACGGAAGAAAAGTATGCAAATGTTATCAAACAAATCAAAAGATTCCTAATGTATTTATTACCCATGTTAAATAAAGTTGAAGTTGAACATGTTGTTAGAGCCTCCCACTCTGAACACAGCACGGATGTGGGTTTGTTCAGTCAAGTGTAGTATCCTCACTCACCAGGTTGAGTGTTGAGTCGGCAGGTGTTGAGGAAGTCAGCGGTGAAGTAGATGTCGACATCACAGAAGAAAAGGAGAACGTTCCCTCCTTTCCACGCCCTGGCACCCACATCCAGGCCACGCCCCCGGGAGAACTCCTCATTCAGCTGGAGCAGAGTGAAGTTCTTGAAGTTGATCTCCCTGTGAGGTGGGAAAGGAAGAGATTTTATTCATTCGATTTGTGGACAATTGAAAAACAAATGTCAGCTACACGTGAATACACTGTATTTAAAATCATCAAGAATAACACAATAACGTTTAAAGATCCAATTCAGATGTTTTTATTTCAAGGTCAAATCATTTCTGGGTAATAATTAAGTACCATACTGTGATTGTTTTCAATTAAAATAGTCAAAAAATAAAATAAATATAGCTTCTTAGCAAAAATACATTTCTCAAGCAAGAATTGTGCTAGGACTGTCTGGGAGTGTTCTGAGTGGGGAGGGGAAACTGAAAACTAGCTGTTATTGGCAGAGAGGTTTGGAACACAGACACCCTCTGGAAAAATGTAACTGTCTTTCTTATTGGTCTATTAACTCATTTATCGCCTAATTAATATGGCTTAGATCTAATGGGATCGATATGACAACAGCCAGTGAAAGTGCAGGGCGCCAAATTCAAAACAACAAATCTCAATTCAAATTCCTCAAATATTTTGCACAATTTTAAAGATAAACTTGTTGTTAATCCGACCACAGTGTCCAATTTCAAAAAGGCTTTACGACGAAAGCATACCAAATGATTATGTAAGGTCTGCACCTAGTCACAGAAAAACACAGCCAATTTTCCAGCCAAAGAGAGGAGTCACAAAAAGCAGAAATAGAGATAAAATGAACCACTAATCTTTGATCACAATACATGTATGTTTTGTTCAATAAAGTTCATATTTATATCCAAAAATCTCAGTTTACTTTGGCGCGTTATGTTCCATAATGTTTTGCTTCCAAAAAATCTGGTGATTTTGCAGAGAGCCACATCAATTTACAGAAATACTCATTATAAACATTGATAAAAGATACAACTGTTCTGCATGGAACTTTAGATAAACTTCTCCTTAATGCAACCGTTGTGTCAGATTTCAAAAAAGCTTTACCGAAAGAGTACACCATGCAATAATCTGAGTACAGCGCTCAGACAACAAAACAAGCCATACAGATATCCGCCATGTTGTGGAGTCAACAAAGTCAGAAATAGCATTATAAATATTCACTTACCTTTGATGATCTTCATCAGAATGCACTCCCAGGACCCAGTTCCACAATAAATGTTGGATTTGTTCGATAAAGTCCATCATTTATGTCCAAATACCTTTTTGTTTGTTTGCGCGTTTAGTACACAATACAAACTCACGACGCGCGGGCAAGTCCAGGTGAAAAAGTAATATTACAGTTCGTAGAAACATGTCAAACAAAGTATAGAATCAATCTTTAAGATGTTTTTATCATAAATCTTCAATAATGTTCCAACCGGAGAATTCCTTTGTCTGTAGAAATGCAATGGAATGCAAGCTAACTCTCACGTGAGCATGCGTGATCAGCTCATGCCACTCTGGCAGACCTCTGACTCATTCAGCTCCCATTCCTCCCTCCTCACAGTAGAAGCATCAAACAAGGTTCAACAAGACTTGACATCTAGTGGAAGCCTTGGGAAGTGCAATATGACCCCATAGACACTGTATATTCGATAGGCAATGACTTGAAAAACTACAAACCTCAGATTTCCCACTACCTGGTTGGATTTTTTCTCAGGTTTTTGCCTGCCATATGAGTTCTGTTGTACTCACAGACATCATTCAAACAGTTTTAGAAACTTCAGAGTGTTTTCTATCCAAATATACTAATAATATGCATATATTGACAACTGGGCCTGAGTAGCAGGCAGTTTACTCTGGGCACCCTATTCATCCAAGATACTCAATACTGCCCCTGGCCATAAGAAGTTTTTAATAGACCAATAATAAAGACAGTTAATATTTTCCAGAGGGTGTCTGTGTTCCAAACCTCTCTGGCAATAACAGCACACATTTTTGACTGTATTGGACCTTTAAAAATGTATTGCTGCTGTGGTCCTCTGAGGAGAGGAGGGAGAGAAAGAGAGAAGAAAGGAGAGGGAGAGGACAAGAGAGGAGAAAAAGAAACCCAACCCAATGGATACCAGAAAGAGGGAAACCGCATGGCTCCTCAAGAAATTGCTCAAAAAGTGAATTAGCTTAATTGGTTCAAAGTTAACTTAGTAGAGGGAATGGGACAGTCTTAATTGATCAGTTACTAATGGGTGTTATGAGAGCAGAAAGGGCAGAGGACCCAGCTGAGCCTGGATACAGGCACTACATAAAATAAATAAAAAGCTACCATTAAGGTACCATTAACTACAGTACACACACACACACACACACACACACACACACATCCCTATTCCCTACATTCCTACACTACTTTTGACTAGGGCACTTACTTAGGGCTCTGGTAAAAAGTAGTGCAATATATAGGGAATATTGTGAATTGTATGATGAGAAGTACGGTTTGTTAATATATATGCTGCTCACTGTCAATGTGGCAAATGTGTTTTAACATCTCAGCCTCTTTTAGGCATCATCCTCCACCCACGGTAAACATCCACTGACTGTTGTTCCTGTATTAGTGAGGGATTACTGCCCTGCTGGATAGTGTCAGCGACTGAATGGCACCTTGGGGGATCAACTCAAACACAAGCCTGCTAACACAAGACCAACAGAGAGAGATAGAGAGAGACGCATGGAGAGACTGAGGTCTGCCACACACACACACGCACACACACACTGCAGGATCCAGCAGGATAAATTATACATTAAATCCTAACCTTGGGCCTTGTACTAGGGGGAATTAGCTAGAATCTCCAAAAAACATTGCAATTAATCGTTTGAGATGTGAACACTATAAAATTGCTAATGCATTATTAACAAACTCTCTCAAATGAACATAATCACAGATTCATGCCCATAATAGATCATAACACAAACTTTTTCCAGTTAAAAGGAGAACATCGTTAGTCATCTGTGACATAGTTGAACCAAGTCTGGAACCAACAGGACCCTAAACAGCTTCAAGCCTCAAGACTGCTGTAAGGGTGCGCGACAACTGCTACGTACTTAACCAATAGCTATATGGACTATATGCATTGCACCTTTTTGCTATAACTGTTTTGACACATACGCTGCTGCTGTTACTGTTTATTATCTATCCCGTTGCCTTATCACTTTGTCCCTACCTACACTGTATAAGTATTCCAGGTGACTACCACATGAAGCTGGTTGAGAGAATGCCAAGAGTGTGCAAAGCTGTCACCAAGGCAAAGGGTGGCTACTTTGAAGAATCTCAAATATAAAATATATTTTGATTTATTTAGCACTTTTTTGGTTACTACATGATTCCATTTGTGTTATTTCATAGTTTTGATGTCTCCACTATTATTCTACAATGTAGAAAATAGTCTAAATAAAGAAAAACCCTTGAATGAGTAGGTGTTTCCAAACTTTTGACTGGTACTGTATATCAATATAAGGCTATGGCTAGTGTGACATTGGCTGTCATTCACACTCTACAGGTTGTAGGCTCTTCCCAGTGCTGAACAGTCCTCCCATCTCCCTAGCAGCAGCTGAACCAGATGGAAGGGCTTCCTGTTGCCTCTCTGGGGACTCTGGCTCTGGAAATGATGAGCTGGGTGTTTCATTTCAGATCAATCTGTACGGAGCCTTATTTATATCTGCTGTCGGAAAGAAAATGTTGATTTAGGACCCGTATACTTGTACTTAATCCTGTTTAGACACAGATACACCCACGAATTGGCTGGTGTAGCCAAAGCATTAACGCGCACCAAGAAATACAGACTGGCTGACAAATACAGACAGACAGAAACACAGACACACACAAACGCAAAAGCAAACACACCACATACACACGCCTACCATTCACTCGTACTAAAATCAGAAAAGAGCCGAATGTCCTTGTAAGGGCTGCCACCAGAATTCTCAGCCTGTGGTTTTTCCAAGGTGCACAAAATCTTGGGACACGAAAACATTGTTCACCAAGACCCATGGGAGTTGTTTTGCATCGGATAAATACCTTTCAAACCACTAATTCCCACAAAAATAAGCACACACAATGTATGTGGGCCAGCAATCCTGTGGGATTCGGAGTAGTTAAAAGTAGGCAATCAGGATTTTATTTCAATCACATTAAGAGCGAGTAGGAGTGTCCTGAAACGGTCATGAAAGAGCTTCATTGGACTCTATGTAAACTGGAAACCACATATCCTGAGGCTGCATTTATTGTAGCTGGGGATTTTGACAAAGCTAATCTGAAAACAAGGCTCATCATCATGAAGTGCTTTGAGAGACTAGTCAAGGATCATATCACCTCCACCCTACCTGACACCCTAGACCAACTCCAATTTGCTTAACGCCCCAATAGGTCCACAGGCGACACAATCGCAATCACACTGCACACTGCCCTAACCCATCTGGACAAGAGGAATACCTATGTAAGAATGCTGTTCATCGACTACAGCTCGGCAATTAACACCATAGTACCCTCCAAGCTCGTCATCAAGCTCGAGACCCTGGATCTCGACCCCCGCCCTGTGCAACTGGGTTCTGGACTTTCTGACCTGCCACCCCCAGGTGGTGAGGGTAGGAAACAACATCTCCACCCCACTGATCCTCAACACTGGGGCCCCACAAGGGTACATTCTCAGCCCTCTCCTGTACTCCCTGTTCACCAATGACTGCGTGGCCATACACACCTCCAACTCAATCATCAAGTTTGCAGACGACACCACAGTGGTAGGCTTGATTACCAACAACAACGAGACGGCCTACAGAGAGGAGGTGAGGGCCCTCAGAGTGTGGTGTCAGGATAATAACCTCACACTCAACGTCAACAAAACAAAGGAGATGATCGTGGACTTCAGGAAACAGCAGAGGGAGCACCCCCCTATCACATCGACGGGGCAGTAGTGGAGAAGGTAGAACATTTTAAGTTCCTCGGCATACACATCACAGACAAACTGAAATGGTCCACCCACACAGACAGCGTGGTGAAGAAGGCGCAACAGCGCCTCTTCAACCTCAGGAGGCTGAAGAAATTTGGCTTGTCACCAAAAACACTCACAAACTTTTACAGATGCACAATCGAGAGCATCCTGTCGGGCTGTATCACCGCCTGGTACGGCAACTGTTCCGCCCACAACAGTAAGGCTCTCCAGAGGGTAGTGTGTTCTGCACAACACATCACGTTTTGGGGTAAACTACCTGCCCTCCAGGACACCTACACCACCCGATGTCACAGGAAGGCCAAAAAGATAATCAAGGACAACAACCACCCAAGCCGCTGCCTGTTCACCCGCTATCATCCAGAAGGTGAGGTCTGTACAGGTGCATCAAAGCTGGGACCAAGAGACTGAAAAACAGCTTCTATCTCAAGGCCATCAGACTGCTAAACAGTCATCACTAACATTGAGTGGCTGCTGCCAACATACTGACTCAATCTCTAGCCACTTTAATAATTAAAAATTGGATGTAATAAATGTATCACTAGTCACTATAAACAATGCCACTTTATATAATGTTTACATACCCTACATTACTCATCTCATATGTATATACTGTACTCTATACCATCTACTGCATCTTGTCTATGCCGTTCGGCCATCGCTCATCTATATATTTATATGTACATATTCTTATTCATTCCTTTACACTTGTGTGTGTATAAGGTAGTTGTTGTGAAATTGTTAGATTACTTGTTAGATATTACTGCACGGTCAGAACTAGAAGCACAAGCATTTCGTTACACTCGCTTTAACATCTGCTAACCATGTGTATGTGACCAATAAAATTGGATTTGATTTGATTTGAGTGGGTTTAGTTCAGGATCCAGGCAGTGATTCAAGAAGCCCCAAGACTCTGGTATTTCCTTTTGTGATCCTGTTTGCTTTAAAGGGCAGGTCTGGGACAGCTCTCTCTGTCTGTCTGTCTGTCTGTCTGTCTGTCTGTCTGTCTGTCTGTCTGTCTGTCTGTCTGTCTGTCTGTCTGTCTGTCTGTCTGTCTGTCTGTCTGTCTGTCTGTCTGTCTGTCTCCTCTCTCTCTCTCTCTCTCTCTCTCTCTCCTCTCTCTCTCTTCAATGCCTCTGCCTGTCTGTCTGTCTGTCTGCCTGTCTGTCTGTCTGTCTGTCTGTCTGTCTGTCTGTCTGTCTGTCTGTCTGTCTGTCTGTCTGTCTGTCTGTCTGTCTGTCTGTCTGTCTGTCTGTCTGTCTGTCTGTCTGTCTTAGTGACTGTCTTAGTGACTGTTTATACACTGATGAGTCTCACTTTCTGCATTAGTGACTGTTTACACCCTGATGAGTCTCTCTTTCTGCATTAGTGACTGTTTATACCCTGATGAGTCTCTCTTTCTGCATTAGTGACTGTTTATACCCTAATGAGTCTCCCTTTCTACCTTAGTGACTGTTTATACCCTAATGAGTCTCCCTTTCTACCTTAGTGACTGTTTATACCCTAATGAGTCTCACTTTCTGCCTCTAGTGTTTTAAATTACTCTGGACAGCTAGGACCTCTAGTGTTTTAGGGGACTCTGGAGTTAGGACCTCTAGTGTTTTGGAGGACTCTGGACAGTTAGGACGTCTAGTGTTTTGTAGGACTCTTGACAGTTAGGATGTCTAGTGTTTTGGAGGACTCTGGACAGTTAGGACCTCTAGTGTTTTGGAGGACTCTGGACAGTTAGGACCTCTAGTGTTTTAGAGGACTCTAGACAGTTAGTACCTCTAGTGTTTTAGAGGACTCTAGACAGTTAGTACCTCTAGTGTTTTAGAGGACTCTAGACAGTTAGGACCTCTAGTGTTTTAGGGGACTCTGGAGTTAGGACATCTAGTGTTTTAGGGGACTCTGGACATAGGACATCTAGTGTTTTAGGGGACTCTGGAGTTAAGACTTCTAGTGTTTTAATGTGGAAATACTGAAAGAACACAGGACACACTCTTTTCAGGCCACTTCGCTACAAAGTGATTTTCGTAGCAGGTTAGGCGAGCATTTTCACTAACCCTAACTCTTTTCCAAACCTTGAACACAGGACACACTCTTTTCAGGCCACTTCGCTACAAAGTGATTTTCGTAGCAGGTTAGGTGAGCATTTTCACTAACCCTAACTCTTTTCCAAACCTTAACCTCAGTCTCCTAACCTGCTGCGTTAATTCTACTAACCTGCTGCGCAAGTTCTCCTAACCTGTTACGAAAAAGTAACTTCGGTATTGAAGTGGCGTGAAAAGAGTGCTTCCCAAAAGAATACACTCCGGCCGAAATGCCACACTTCGCTGTGGTGTATGTTTTTTGACAGTAGGCAGTGCTCTGTCTGTCTCCCTGAGGAGCTGATCCATATGTGGAGATGTAGGGATGGTGCATTAGTATTCATTGTGAGCTGGTAGCTGGTGGGCTGGTGTTTGTGCTCTGAGGGCATCTGCAGTTCACTGGCGTTTAGCTATCACCCTGGGCTCAAAATGGTCTCCTCTCCTCTCCTCTCCTCTCCTTCATCGATACTAATTATTCATGTCTATCGATTTCCCCACTCTTCAAACAGCTGTGTGCCTGGTTAAAGAGTGTTGGAGATAAGCATGTCGTTGGCTGGTACAGCTTACTAAGATACAAAATAAGGAGTTGAACTTTACTTCAACTTGCCCTGCGCATCACAGCATAAGGCAGGGTTCGTCAACTAGGTTTGACCTCGGCCAATTTTTTTCTGAGCTAATAGCCAGAACATAGTTAGTATATAATATTAGCACAATTGATTGGCCTACATTACAAATTGAACATCATTTTTAACACATCTGATTAGTACATAATAAATTCAGTGCAATGACATAATCATTTTGATCTGATTACAATCATAATATCACCATGTCTGTATTCAGTTTTTATTTTAGTCTCTTTCTCTGTGCATTGATTGGTGGGGAAAACCAGGTCTACGTAGCCTACTGTAGTCTACACTACTTTATCTAACGTCAACTTTCCTTCAGATCAATTAGCTTTATAGCAAGAAAAATGTCACTCTCAAAAGGTATCAAAAGAAAGGTGGATAATGAAAATGGAAGTTTCAGCGAAGAATGTACAGAGAGAAATGTGTTCATCTTACCATATTTTCCCAATGCCAAGCCAGTGTGTCTTATTTACAACGACAATGTCGCTGTTTGCAAATAATTAAATCTCAGACGTCCATGTCACATTCATCTCACCCGACATCCACAATATTGTGTTCGAGGCGAAATGCAACTTTTCCCATTGAGTATGTAACATAGTGGCCTATATGACTGTATTTAGTAAATACTAACATTATTGCGAGTGCTTATACAGAGATGTTTAGGTCTCAAGCTGACAGTATTTTCTGTTTGTTGTTTGTGAAATTATTGTTGAAATGAATTACTTGACCGGTGTAGTTTTCCTACATATGTTGCTGTGCAACACTTGCATAACAAGTTATCTATATTTTCAGCACCAGGTGCTGTTCACCTCCTATTGATTGCGCTGTGGTTGCAGCTTTACGTTTCAGCAGCACCACAAAATGTTCTGCTGCCTGCTTTATTAGTTGATTGTCTCCTGCATTCTCACTCCTTATTGATTAAGTTAAAACGTATCGTTTGCATTATTTAGGTAGGGTAACTTCCTTCTAGGGACATTGCATTTCGGAGTTTTTGCTTCTCATAATTCATTTGGGGGGCTTTGGGAGTCCAAATAATATTTCTGGCAGGCCGCCAGTTGGGGAACCCTGGCATAAGGAGTTGAACTTTGATTCAACTTGTCCCGTCCCTATACTTTACTAGCTTGGATACAGTTCTTGCCCAATGAATGTGAACACATACATGTACAGTGCAAAGGGGGTAAAATGCGTTTGGATATAGCATCAAATGATCCACATGCTGTCTGCTGTTGGAAACAGATATTGACGCAGGCAGAGGCAGTCTATGTGGAGCTACAATGAGGGCAGGCAGGTTCAGGATTCAGGTCATCGACAATGGCAAAAGTCTACCCACCCTCCCCCTAATTCTCCCCTGTAAAT
>NC_056437.1:14403033-14455533 GCF_018296145.1 Oncorhynchus tshawytscha
TGTGTGTGTGTGTGTGTGTGTGTGTGTGTGTGTGTGTGTGTGTGTGTGTGTGTGTGTGTGTGTGTGTGTGTGCATACAGTAAACGTACACTTATCTGTGTACATGTCATTCCTGTATACGCTGTGCTCAGTAAATGTGTCACATGGCTTCTGAAAGAAAGTTAGTCCTCCTAACATTCCTCTCCTCTCTTTGTGAAAAAACTGCACACACAAACACCCTGCCGCACCTCCACACACCTCCTCCTCCATCTACATTAATATGGATGAGACCAAAGCGTTTGCTCAGCGACTCAGGAAGACTTTGCACAGCAGGAACAGCACCACTGCAGTATATCAGTTTTATGTGCTGGTTTTAAGACTGCTACTAAGCAGGATTTGCCATAAAAAAACTCAAAGCCTTGATAAGCAGCTGTGCAGGAGTGTAACAAATCACAAGAATTAAAGAGTCCATCGACGTCTCTAGCAGAGAGAGAGAGAGACACATACTGTCACTATCAGAGTACAAACGCAGCAATTACTTCCTTTGGTTTGAGTCCTTGCTGCTGTGACAAACAGGGCATGTCAAACATGGTTAACTACAGTATATTATGTTTCTCATTCTGTTGGTTATGGCATACAATCATCACAGTTAATACAAGTGGACATGGAACATGATTTTTTTTTAATGAACCCTTGTTTGACCCTTATTCTTTCATAAGGTTAACTGAGAACACAACAACAACCCAGTGGAAGAGTTACAAGGAAGGGGAGAATGAGCCAATAACATGCATGAATAACTGAGTGGCTCTCACTGTACCTGAAGTTGTGCATAAAGTGTCTGAACTTGTCGGCTCGTTGGGAGAGGGGCACTATGATATTGATGCGGACGTTGGCTGTGTCCACCCTCTCGTTCTTCACCTTCATCAGCGGCCCAAAGGGACGGAACAGAACCAGCTTCCTGAACTCACGGCTCTGGTCACCTTTGAAGGTGAGCTCATACACAGTGCCTTTGTCCTTCTCCGTCCGAGTGATACCTGTGGAAGGGAGACGAGTGTGTTTACCCATAGGCCACGAATGTGTGCAGGCATGTGTCACACACATACACATGAAAAGGCACCTTCCAAATATTGAATTGAACCCCCCCCCCTTTTGCACTCAGAACCGCCTCAATTCGTCTGGGAACGGACTCTACAAGGTGTCAAAAGCGTTCCACAGGGATGCTGGCCCATGTTGACTCCAATGCTTCCCACAGTTGTGTCAAGTTGGCTGGATATCCTTTGGGTGGTGGACCATTCTTGATACACATAGGAAACTGCTGAGTGTGAAAAACCCAGCAGTGTTGTGCCTGGCACCTACTACCATACCACGTTCAAAGAAACTCAAATCTTTGGTCTTGCCCATTCACCCTCTGAATGGCACGCATACACAATCCATGACTCATTAGTCTCAAGGCTTAAAAACCCTTCTTTAACCTGTCCCCTCCCCTTCATCTACACTGATTGAAGTGGATTTAATTAACAAGTGACATCAATAAGGGATCATAGCTTTCACCTGGATTCACCTGGTCAGTCTGTCATTCTTCTACACCTGCATTGCTTGCTGTTTGGGGTTTTAGGCTGGGTTTCTGTACAGCACTTTGAGATATCAGCTGATGTACGAAGGGCTATATAAATACATTTGATTTTGATTTGATTTGATTTGATGAAAAGGCATGTTCTTAATGTTTTGTACACTCAGTGTATATACACATACATGTACACACATTTGAAGTGCAGTTCAGTTTATTTGCCTATGTGTTTATTTGTTTGTAATTATAATGTTATAATGGTGATATATGCCCAGCAGTCCATTGGGGATCATCTTCTTGCTTTGTACACAAACACACTCAAACTCAGCCAGACTGTCTGTCGTTAATGCATTTGCACTGTCAACAATCTGTCAAATGGAGAATCATTTCTCTACTGTGCTGCCTGGATTTGTAAATATTTTCTGACAGAGAAGGATAGCATTGGCTCTGTGGCCGTGGGAGAAAACAACAGACAGGGCATTTCAGGCCAAAGGAGAGAGGACAGACAGGTCATTTCAGGCCAAAGGAGAGAGGACAGACAGGTCATTTCAGGCCAAAGGAGAGAGGACAGACAGGTCATTTCAGAGGGACAGAAAGGGAGGTCTCAGTAGGGGACAGCATCCATTGCTTCTCCTCTTTGCTCCTGGCTAGTTCCCGGGGCCCTCTGCCATTATGACAGCTGAAAGAGACCAGTCACGCATAGAGATCATACTGCCACTGGATTATACCTTCTCATAGAAGTTAGACGTACCCAGACATATAACTAAACAACAATACAGTAGACTCCGTTGTCCCTGTTGTCTCCATTTCACAGCTGTAAACTGTCAGTCAAAACCTCTTGTTTTCTGAAGTCAAAATCAAACGTTCCAAAGACGAGTCTCAACGGACATTACTGGACTAGAGAACTACAGTGTGAGATTCAACATCATGAAAAGAAAATGATCCAAGAAAGAATGATGTACTTTGCTCCCATTTCAAACATTCTACTTTTCATTTAAGAAAAAAACTCAGGATATTTGAAATCACAGCCTAGCTCCATGTCTCTTCACTCTGGGGACAGGGCAGGATGTGGCTCCGCAGCCTAGCTCCATGTCTCTTCACTCTGGGGACAGGGCAGGATGTGGCTCCGCAGCCTAGCTCCATGTTGCTTCACTCTGGGGACATGGCAGGATGTGGCTCCGCAGCCTAGCTCCATGTCTCTTCACTCTGGGGACAGGGCAGGATGTGGCTCCGCAGCCTAGCTCCATGTCTCTTCACTCTGGGGACAGGGCAGGATGTGGCTCCGCAGCCTAGCTCCATGTCTCTTCACTCTGGGGACAGGGCAGGATGTGGCTCCGCAGCCTAGCTCCATGTCTCTTCACTCTGGGGACAGGGCAGGATGTGGCTCCGCAGCCTAGCTCCATGTCTCTTCACTCTGGGGACAGGGCAGGATGTGGCTCCGCAGCCTAGCTCCATGTCTCTTCACTCTGGGGACAGGGCAGGATGTGGCTCCGCAGCCTAGCTCCATGTCTCTTCACTCTGGGGACAGGGCAGGATGTGGCTCCGCAGCCTAGCTCCATGTCTCTTCACTCTGGGGACAGGGCAGGATGTGGCTCCGCAGCCTAGCTCCATGTTGCTTCACTCTGGGGACATGGCAGGATGTGGCTCCGCAGCCTAGCTCCATGTACTGTACCACATGAACATGTTTGTCACTCACACAGCATACCACTCTTTTTCCACCCAAACATCTAGTTTTTTCTCACTCTCATTCACTGTGTTGTTCTCTCTTTCACTCTCATCCTCTCGCTCTCTCTCTCTCTCTCTCTCATTCCTGTTGTCTCGTTACCTCTGTCTCATTCTTTCTGTACGACAGCTGAGCAAATCCACCCCTAGCAGCTCTTGAAAAACTCCATTCAGCACAGCCAATGGGCAGCATTCACTATTTGTGTTCAGTCACGGCTCGCTAACTGAGGATTGGCAGGGCTCATAATGCTCCCTTTATAATCGTCAGCATCTCAACAAGCTTCAAGTTGTCTGAGTAAATGAAAAGATACTTGTCCACTAGTACAATTAAGTTAAAAGGACAGGCGAAGGAGAGCTGCTAAGCTAAAGACAGTTGCCCGTTCATTAACTAGCCTACATGGTTCATTAAAACTTCTTAGGGATAGGGGTCCCGTCAACGGGGCAGTTGTAAATCATGCAGCGCCGTGTGTCACGATTGCAGATTTTAGAGAAAGTACAAATGTCGGTAGATATAACACGGTTCATTAACTAGCCTACACGGTTCATTAACTAGCCTAACCGGTTCATTAACTAGCATACACGGTTAATTAACTAGCCTACACAGTTAATTAACTAGCATACGTGGTTCATTAATTCGCCTAACCGGTTCATTAAACTAGCATACGCGGCTCATTAACTAGCCTACACGGTTAATTAACTAGCCTAACCGGTTCATTAACTCGCCTACGCGGTTCATTAATTCACCTAACCGGTTCATTAACTAGCATACGCGGCTCATTAACTAGCATATGCAGTTCATTAACTAGCCTAACCGGTTCATTAACTAGCATACACGGTTCATTAACTAGCCTAACCGGTTCATTAACTCGCCTACGCGGTTCATTAACTAGCCTAACCGGTTCATTAACTAGCCTACACGGTTCATTAACTAGCCTACACGGTTCATTAACTAGCCTACACGTTTCATTAACTAGCCTACGCGGTTCATTAACTAGCATACATGGTTCATTAACTAGCCTACACAGTTCATTAACTAGCCTACACATTTCATTAACTAGCCTACACGTTTCATTAACTAGCCTACGCGGTTCATTAACCAGCCTACACAGTTCATTAACTAGCCTACACAGTTCATTAACTAGCCTACACATTTCATTAACTAGCCTACACGTTTCATTAACTAGCCTACGCGGTTCATTAACCAGCCTACACAGTTCATTAACTAGCCTACACGCCTGCTTTCATCTTTGTTGTTGAACAATGGTTGTTGTTTGCTACTTGCTGCACACACGGCCAACGACAGACTAGTTTTTGTATAATTAGCAAATTGGTTATCTACAGGGTGGAAATATATTTCCTAACGGAGTGTTTAATAGCAGATACCTAAACAGGTCTTTCAAGGAAGAGGTACGTAAACACTCCTGGCTGAAATTATGTTTTCACTATATTTTCAGGATGCCCATGTCGAGTGTAAGGCCT
Organism: Oncorhynchus tshawytscha; assembly: GCF_018296145.1. Taxonomy (NCBI): domain Eukaryota; kingdom Metazoa; phylum Chordata; class Actinopteri; order Salmoniformes; family Salmonidae; genus Oncorhynchus; species Oncorhynchus tshawytscha. The sequence continues at coordinate 14,407,780 of NC_056437.1, forward strand.
TGCAGACACACACACACACACACACACAAACAAACTCTTTCCCTCTCCCAGTTCCACGTAGGTATTAGTCAGAAGTGGCCTCAGTAAAGATGTTGCCCTTTAAAAGGAAACAGCTCCTCTCTCTGAGCTTGTGGAAGGAAACAGCCCCCCTCTCTGAGCTTGTAGAGATGCTACACACTGAATGGAAAGCAGCTGTGCTCCGTTCCTACTGCAGATCATGCTAGACTAGCCGGATATCCTGGCTTTGGCTCTTCAGCACCCAGCAGCAGGATCCTCTATTGTTTTGCTCTGATTCTCAGCATTCGTCATTATGTTAATCAAACGACAAAATCCTGGAAATAACAGAGTTTCCCTGTTTGAAACGTGTTGGAAATGAGGCTTTGTTGTGCTGTTTGTTTTCTATAGTTCAACTTGATTCCATTTTTATTAAAACCATGTCAATATCCAATAGTTCAACAGGTACTCAACCATGAAGATATGACATGCATTGTAAGTAGTGTGGAGCAAAGCCATGTACAGTTGAAGTTGGAAGTTTACATACACCTTAGCCAAATCCATTTAAACTCAGTTTTTTACAATTCCTGACATTAACCCTAGTAAAAGTTCCCTGACTTAGGTCAGTTAGGATCACCACTTTATTTTAAGAATGTGAAATGTCAGAATAATAGTAGAGAGAATTATCTCTTTCAGATTTTATTTCTTTCATCACATTCCCAGTAGGTCAGAAGTTTACATACACTCAATTAGTATTTGGTAGCATTGCTTTTAAATCGTTTAACTTGGGTCAAACGTTTCGGGTAGCAAGCTTCCCACAATAACTTGGGTGAATTTTGGTCCATTCCTTCTGACAGAGCTGGTGTAACTGAATCAGGTTGGTAGGCCTCCATTGCTCGCACACGCTCTTTCAGTTCTGCCCACAAATGTTCTATAGGATTGAGGTCAGGGCTTTGTGATGGCCACTCCAATACCTTGAATTTGTTGTCATTAAGCCATTTTACCACAACTTTGGAAGTATGCTTGGGGTCATTGTCCACCCATTTGCGACCAAGCTTTAACTTCCTGACTGATGTCTTGAGATGTTGCTTCAATATATCCACAAAATGTTTCTTCCCCATGATGCCATCTATTTTGTGAAGTGCACCATACCCTCCTGCAGCAAAGCACCCCCACAACATGATGCTGTCCCCCCCCCCTGCTTTACAGTTGGGATGGTGTTCTTCGGCTTGCAAGCCTCCCCCTTTTTCCTCCAAACATAACGATGGTCATTATGGCCAAACAGTTCTATTTTTGTTTCATCAGCCCAGAGGACATTTCTCCAAAAAGTATGATCTTTGTCCCCATGTGCAGTTGCAAACTGTAGTCTGACTTTTTTATGGTGGTTTTGGAGCAATGGCTTCTTCCTTGCTGAGCGGCCTTTCAAGTGATGTCAATATAGGACTTGTTTTACTGTGGATATAGATGATTTTGTATCTGTTTCCTCCAGCATCTTCACAAGGTCCTTTGCTGTTGTTCTGGGATTGATTTCCACGTTTCGCACCAAAGTACATTCATCTCTAGGAGACAGAACGCATCTCCTTCCTGAGGGGTATGACGGCTGGGTGGTCCCATGGTGTTTATACTTGCATACAATTTTTTTTTTTACAGATGAACGTGGTACCTTCAGGTGTTTGGAAATTGCTCCCAAGGATGAACCAGACTTGTGGAGGTCTACAATTTTTTTTCTGAGGTCTTGGCTGATTTATTTTGATTTAACCATGATGTCAAACAAAGAGGCACTGAGTTTGAAGGTAGGCCTTGAAATACATCCACAGCTACACCTCCAATTGACTAAAATGATGCCAATTAGAGTATCAGAAGCTTGTAAAGCCATGACATAATTTTCTGGAATTTTCCAAGCTGTTTAAAGGCACAGTCAACTTAGTGTATGTAAACTTCTGACCCACTGGAATTGTGATACAGTGAATTATAAGTAAAATAATCTGTCTGTAAACAATTGTTGGAAAAATTACTTGTGTCATGCACAAAGTAGATGTCCTCACCAACCTTTCAGAACTATAGTTTGTTAACAAGAAATGTATGGAGTGGTTGAAAAATGAGTTTTAATGACTCAAACCTAAGTGTAAGTAAACTTCCGACTTCAAATGTACGCAGTGCATTCGGAAAGTATTCAGAGCCCTTCCCTTTTTCCACATGTTGTTATCTTACAGCCTTATTCTAAAACAGATTAAACAAATATTTTCCCTCATCAATCTACACACAATACCCCATAATGACAAAGCGAATACAGGTTTATATAATTTTTTCAAAATTGTATACAAATAAAAAGCAGAAATACCTTATTTACATATCTTTTCAGACCCTTTGCTATGACACCCGGAATTGAGCTCAGGTGCATCATGTATCCATTGATCATCCTTGAGATGTTTCTACAACTTGTTTGGAGTCCACCTGTGGTAAATTCAATTAATTGGACATGATTTGGAAAGGCACACACCTGTCTATATAAGGTCCCACAGTTGACAGTGCATGTCAGATTAAAAACCAAGCAATGAGCTCAAGGAATTGTACTTAGAGCTCCGAGACAGTATTGTGTCAAGGCACAGATCAGGGGAAGGATACCAAAACATTTCTGCAGCAGTGAAGGTCCCCAAGAACACATTGGCCTCCATCATTCGTAAATGGAAGAACTTTGGGACCACCAAGACTCTTCCTAGAGCTGGTGGCCCGACCAAACTGAGCAATCAGAGGAGAAGTGCCGTGGTCAGGGAGGTGACCAAGAACCCAATGGTCACTCTGAAAGAGCTCCAGAGTTCCTCTGTGGAGATGGGAGAACCTTCCAGAAGGACAACCATCTCTGCAGCACACCAATCAGGCCTTTATGGTAGAGTGGCCAGACGGAAGCCACTCTTCAGTAAAAAGGCACATGACAGCCGCTTGGAGTTTGTCAAAAGGCAACTAAAGACTCTCAGATCATGAGAAATAATATTCTCTGGTCTTATGAAACCAAGATTGAACTCTTTGGCCTGAATCTGGCACCATCACTACGGTGAAGCGTGGTGGTGGCAGCATCATGCTGTGTAGATGTTTTTCAGTGTCCTTGAGTTTCCCGTCCAAAGCCTGGACTTGAACCCGATCTAACATCTCTGAGTAAAGGGTCTGAATTCTTACGTAAATGTGATATTTCAGTTTTTATTTGTAATACATTTGCAAAAATGTCTAAAAACCTGTTTTTGTCATTACAGGTTATTGAATAAGTATTAGAATAAGGCTATAATGTTAAGGGGTCTGAATACTTTCTGAATGCACTGTATATATGCACTGTATATATTGTAGATATGCCATACATTTATATATAGCTGTATACATACTGTATGTTTGGCTCTGGTATTGAGCTTAATGACTCACCTTCTATGAAGTCTGATGCTGAGTAGACCTTGGTGGTGTGGCCCTTGTCTGCTCCGTTGCGGGGCGTGTTGAGACTCTGCAGGGCTGTCTCTAGCGCTTCACTCAGCTCATCCCTCCGGTCCTTCCTCACAGGCTTCTCCTCAGGGTGCCTTGTCAGGCCCATCTCCAGCTGGTACACCCTCTGCAGGGTGAAGCTCTCGAAGGGCACCATGGCGTACTCACTGGGTAGTCTAGTCCCCTGGTGGACCTCCGCCCGGCCCAGCTGGCTGTGGAGGAACTCCTGAAGGTCAGCGTGGCTCCTGTCGGCCCCTGGCCCTTGTCCTCCCTCCCCAAGGATACCTCCTCCTGGGGACTGGCCACCCCGGCCTCCCCCTGTCCCCCGCTCCATGGAGTCTTGAACTCCTTTCAGCTGCTGGCTGCGCTCCTGTAGCGCCTCCTTCAGCTGGGCGATTTGTTTCTTTAAACTAGTGATGTGGAACTTGTGTTGCTCCTCGCGCTCTGCAAGCATGGCTTGGTATCCATTCCGCCCAGTGGGTCCGCTCTGAGCCGCCCCCGTGCCCCCCGCTGCCCCTCCTATCCCAACCCCCATCCCGGGGCGTGGCAGGGCATGGCTCACCAGGTTGTCCTCGGTGTGGGGGCTGCAGGTCATGACGTAGAGGAGGGACAGAGAGCAGCACACTACGACCAGCAGAACGCCCACACGGGACACCCAGGCCAGCAGACCCCTCCGCAGCATCCCGCTATCACCCAGAGGACCCAGGGAAACACACACAACTGGACACACCTTACCCTCCAGCGGTGAATACAGTCTCACCGTCCACTAGAATGGAATTGTCTGTGTGATTGTTAATAATGTCTGACTAACCAGAGAAGATCAGCCAGAATGATAACTTTGCTCATTATTTGTCTCATTGTACATTGCTTATACCAATGTCTGGGTTCTTCATCCGTATGTCTGTGGTCAAGGGTGAGGCCCATTGCCCACGCCGCCTTCTCCCCTGGATGAGGCCCAGGAAGGCTCAACAGGGTCCAGAACCTGGCTACTTCTATTTCTGATCCATTCATTGGTAGCAGACGCTATTCATCAGTGAGTCACATCACAATGGTCCCACTACTTTCTCTGTTCACCTTGTTCTTTCCTTCCTGTCTGATGCTGAGGTTCCATTACAGACCCCTGAGAGAATGTCTGTCTCTCTTTGACTTGCCCTATGTTCCACTGGTCTCATGTTTAGGGATGATGACCCATTTTTTGTCATGGTCGGAAATTGAGTAAACTGCAGAGAGGGGAAACCACATTCTCTAGAAGAAGGTGAATTCACAACTGGCAGTTCTTTCTAGATGTGTACTTCCATGAGTTGCCTGAGAGAGAGAGAGAGAGAGGGGGGAGAGTAGAAGGGAAAGAGAGAGATGGAGAAAGAGAGAGTTATAACTCAGTTGGTGTTAATGTACAGTTAAGGTTTTTGAGTGTATGATATCATCATCACCATCATTATACATTTCCTCAATCTCTTTCATCTAGACATATATGCCTTGGTATATGAGATAGCCTGAAGAGCTTCACTTTGTGGTAAATCTCTCCATCCTGCTGTGGTATAAATCTTTGAGATCTTATTTGCACAGAGGGTAAACATTTTCCGAACCCTCGAGGGCTTGAGGAGGGCTTAAACCTGAAGTCTATTGTATGAGGATATAGGGACAGAAAATAGTTTCAATATCTAACTCAGATTAGAAAACACGCCACACAATTTTGAAATGTTTATTTTATTATGAGCTAAAAGTGTGGGTTTCTACCTGGTGACATTGCCAAGCAGAGCATTTCCCAGTCCCTTTAACTGCTGAATAACCATGGCCGTGTTCGAGAGCATTAAAACAACTGCAGGCGACTGCCGACTGACTGATCTACAAATCACCTTCCATCATAAATAACGACTCATTATTATTTGTAGATCAGTCAGCCAGTCACAATTTACCCATGATACATTGTGGTTTTGATCCTCTCGAACACGGCCATTGTTGTCAGTGGTGACAGTGTGACACTATGGGGTCTATTCTGGAAACAGTATGGTTTGAAGCCATGTGTGGACATGTCTATCTGTCCTGTCCTCGCACTGTGGAATATTAGGATCGGTGGAAGTATAAACACAAAACAAGAAAAGCAAGAAAATAGGGCATTTACTCACCTACAAAAACTCTCCTCTCTCCTACCTTTTTTTTCTTCCCCTTTCTCATTCACAAGCACATTTCCTTAATCAGATTAAGACTGTGTCGTGTCTTTGGCTAAACCGGATTAAGTGATATGACATGCTATTCTATAAAATAATTTCTCTGTAATTAATATTACTTGATTAAGCTAATCAGGTAGATAATTAACTAGAAAGTCGGGGCACCACAAAATAATGTTTATAGAGCTGTTATCTTCCGAATAAACTCTTAAGGACCTAGTAATCTTTTACATCAATAGCAGTCAATATTTAATCCTCACCTTAGTCTCATTTGAAAGTTGTAAATTCTTGGTTATCTTCATGAACCCTGGCTAACAAGTTGAATCAGCAATACAAAATTTGGTTTAATTATTTATTTACTAAATACCTAACTAATCACACAGAATTACACATACACAGAATGGATCATACATTGATTACAAATTATGTCATAAAGAAAACGTCCCTGGTGGACGGAGCCGACATGACGGCTGGTTACACAAAGGAAAGGGGGTTGGGTTTGAGTGAAAGAGCGGAAAGACTGAGTAACAAAGGGAGAAGCTATGCTATCGTAAATACAGTATCTTATGCATTCTAAATTACCGCCCATTTGAAAAAGGAGAATGCAATAAATATTTACTCTGAGCTGTGCTTCGGTAGATTGGTCGTCGATAGAAGACCGGTTTGCCCTTTATGGATCTCTGGTCCTCTGAAGACTTTCTAGTGGTGAACTGGAGCGTGGCAGAATGGATACTCTGTCCGTCCTCTCCTAGCCAACGTTTAGTGGGCGGAGAGGGTAGCACTTCTTTAGTGAATAAGAGTTCAAAGTTCATACCAAGTTGCCATGCTATATGCTCATGCTATATTCTGGCTGGTATAGTCGATATTCATCCTTCCGGCATGTAGGTCATCACCTTCACATTGGAATTCGATGCTAATTTCGTTAGATTCTCTAAGGTTGGCTTAGTTCTGTAGGTGGTCTTTGTCCTTTCAACGTGGGGATCTCAAGTCCACACGTCCTTGGAACAGCTTATTATCTGAGCCCTTTTAACGTAGGACTGTCACCCTAACGTCCTCGGAACAGAAAGTTACATTTTCGTCAAGGGCTTTATATAGGAGGGGAGAGAAGGGTGTGTTTCATAGTTTATAACCAATGTCTCTTCACATGGGCGGGCCACTGAGTGAGCAGAGCTTTAACCTTATGAAAACCCAATTCTCTCATTTGGAAGCTAAAATTACATTTCATCTTTTCATAAATAGTTTCATATTTAAACATTTAAATTGCACAACAATTCCATATGAATCTGTTAACGATTATGTGTAGACTTTCCAAGATACACGTTATGTCATCCTATCATTAGTAAGAATGTCTCAGACGCCAACTGATCTGGCATCATATTCATTAAGTACCAACGCATATTTTCAACTGGTTGGATTACCAAAATATGGTTCCTTTCCCCCCACCTTTTGATGTTCCCAGACTCTATATGTTTAACAAAGGCTTTTCAAGAGTCCTTCTGTAGAGTCAAGAGAGAGGAAAGGGAGAAAGGTATTTTTGGAGGGGATCTTACCCACAGGCCAACGTCATGACAACTGTATGGACAGAGACAGAAAAAGACTTCTTGTCTGTAGGCCTCTATTTCCATACCTGTGTGCTGTGCACGATGGACACACGTACCCATGTGTGTTTGTAAATGTAGTTAGTGTGTTAGCTAGTCAAATCAAATCAAATCAATCAGTTAGTGTGTTAGCTAGTGTGACTGTATGTGTGTCTCTCTGTTAAATCACCACACAATTAGCTCTTTTATAGGCTTGGTGCAGTCTGCTCCTAATGAAAGGATCAGTTATGCCAGCACTGAATACTGGACTGTATTTAGGAGCTGTGCTGCCAGGGCTGCTCTGCTAGCTCCAACCAACATCTTAGGAAAGAGATGCCTGGGCTGCTCTGCTAGCTCAAACCAACATCTTAGGAAAGAGATGCCTGGGCTGCTCTGCTAGCTCAAACCAACATCTTAGGAAAGAGATGCCTGGGCTGCTCTGCTAGCTCAAACCAACATCTTAGGAAAGAGATGCTTGGGCTGCTCTGCTAGCTCAAACCAACATCTTAGGAAAGAGATGCCTGGGCTGTTCTGCTAGCTCAAACCAACATCTTAGGAAAGAGATGCCTGGGCTGCTCTGCTAGCTCAAACCAACATCTTAGGAAAGAGATGCCTGGACTGTTCTGCTAGCTCAAACCAACATCTTAGGAAAGAGATGCCTGGGTGCTATGCTAGCTCAAACCAACATCTTAGGAAAGAGATGCCTGGGCTGCTCTGCTAGCTCAAACCAACATCTTAGGAAAGAGATGCCTGGGCTTCTCTGCTAGCTCAAACCAACATCTTAGGAAAGAGATGCCTGGGCTGCTCTGCTAGCTCAAACCAACATCTTAGGAAAGAGATGCCTGGGCTGCTCTGCTAGCTCAAACCAACATCTTAGGAAAGAGATGCCTGGGCTTCTCTGCTAGCTCAAACCAACATCTTAGGAAAGAGATGCCTGGGCTTCTCTGCTAGCTCAAACCAACATCTTAGGAAAGAGATGCCTGGGCTGCTCTGCTAGCTCAAACCAACATCTTAGGAAAGAGATGCCTGGGCTGCACTGCTAGCTCAAACCAACATCTTAGGAAAGAGATGCTTGGGCTGCTCTGCTAGCTTAAAACAAGTATATACCAAGTATAGACTAGTATATACTATATGACTATTATATATACTGTACATGACTACTATATGAGAATTATGAACTGTACATGACTACTATATGACTATTATATACTGTACATGACTATTATATGACTAGTATATACTATATGACTATTATATACTGTACATGACTACTAAATGACTTATGTGCCATACATGACTATTATGTACTGTACATCACTATTATATACTGTGCATGACTACTATATGACTATTATACACTGTGCATGACTACTATATGACTATTATATACTGTGCATGACTGTTATATACTGTACATTTATTTATTTATTTACCCTTTATTTTTACAGGTTTTTCTCATTTTCTCTTTTCCAAGAGAGTCCTGGTCCAATAGCAGTAAAGGGAACAACATTTCAGACAAAACAACTTACATACACTAACACAACATTAAACACTATAAACACACATACATTACAACTATTACATATTACGTTAAAAACACCAAAGTCTTGACTAAAAACAGCTGTCCTAAAGACAATTACACTCTTCTATGATATACAGTATACATTGATCAAGTGTTTAAACTCCACCAACGAAACTAGATCATCAAATTTAAAATGTTCATGAGAGAATTCCAGGACCACGGAGCTAAGTAACTAGACTACTAGTCTACTATGACCTGTTCTCATTTTTGGTACTGTTAGAAGCAAATTTATATTTCTTTACTGACCTGACTAAAAAAGAACAGGGAGAAAATGGCATTTTATCCAATATAGCCTTATAAATCAGTGTATACCAGTGATTAAGCCTACGCAAGGTCAATGACATCCAGCCAACAACAGCGCTAGAGATCACAATGATGTGTTAGACGTTTTTGATTTGTAATGAACCTGAGGGCTGCATGGTACACTGAAACAAGTTCTCTCAGGGTAGTGGTTGAGACCTGCGTATATATAACATCACTAAAATCTAAAACTGCCAGTAATGTGCATTGTACCAGCTCCTTCCTGGCGTCCAAAGAAAAACAAGCCTTATGCCGGTAATAAAAACCTATTCTCAGCTTGAGCTTCCTTATCAAGTTCTCTACATGCACAGTGAAGCTTAGCGTATCATCAACACACACACACAAATATTAGTACACTTTATCTTGCTCTATAGTATGTCCAGCCAATGTAGCAATGACATGACTAGTAACATGCCTGCCATTTGAAAATACCATGCATTTTGTTTTACCCAAATATAGATCCAGCTTTAAATCATACAGATTCTGTTGTATGACGTTAAATGCTCTTTGGGCATTTTCAAAAGCTGAAGATAAACTACTACCACTTGAATGAAGAACAGTATCGTCTGCATAAAAATGAACATCCGCTATTTCAATAAGATCCCCAATGTTGTTGATATACAAAATGAACAACAGTGGGCCCAAAATAGAACCTTGCGGAACACCTAAGCACACCTCTATGGACTCAGATTTACAACCATCGCCATTACACATTGTGTACGATTTGATAGATAATTAATAAATCAGATGTATAAACCAGTATATAATTCTTTATAAACCAGATCATTTACATGACTGCTATATGATGAGTATATACTATATGACTATTATATACTGTACATGACTACTATATGACTAGTATATACTGTGCATGACTATTATATACTGTACATGACCCGTAGCACACGCTCCAGCAGGTATATTTCACTGGTCACCCCCAGAGCCAATTCTTCATTTGGCCACCTTTCCTTCCAGTTCTCTGCTGCCAATGACTGGAACGAATTGCAAAAATCACCTAAGCTGGAGACTCCTATCTCCCTTACTAACTTTAAGCACCAGCTGTCAGAGCAGCTCACAGATCACTGCACCTGTACATAGCCTATGTGTAAATAGCCCATCCAACTACCTCATCCCCATATGGTTATTTATTTATTATTTTATTTTCTCTACTTTCACATTCAGCTTCTGCACATCTATCACTCCAGTCTCTATCACTCCAGTGTTTAATTGCTCAATTGTCATTATTTCGCCTTTACTGCCTTTACCTCCCTAATCTTACCTCATTTGCACACACATAGACTTTTTTTCTATTGTGTTATTTACTGTATGTTTTGTTTATTCCATATGTAACTCTGTGTTGTTGTTTGTGTCACATTGCTTTGCTGTATTTTAATTAATTAATTTTATTTCACCTTTATTTAAACAGGTAGGCTAGTTGAGAACAAGTTCTCATTTGCAACTGCGACCTGGCCAAAATAAAGCATAGCTGTCACGTTCGTCATAACGAGGAGACCAAGGCGCAGCGTGATATGAATACATTCTTCTTTATTTAAACGAAGAACACTAAACAAACTAATGTGAAGCTATAACACGAGTGCTGACATGCAACTACACATAGACAATAACCCACAAAACCAAAATGGCAACCTAAATAGGATCCCAAATCAGAGACAACGATAAACAGCTGTCTCTGATTGGGAACCAATTCAGGCCACCATAGACCTACATATACCTAGACATATAAACAAAACATACAGTCAATAATTCAGTAGAAAAAAAGAAAAGAAAAAGTCTATATACAGTAAGTGAAAATGAGGTAAGATAAGGGAGTTAAGGCAATACATAGGCCATGGTGGCAAAGTAATTACAATATAGCAATTAAACATTGGAATGGTAGATGTGCAGAAGAGTAATGTGCAAGTAGAGATAATGGGGTGCAAAGGAGAAAGATAAATAAATAAATACAGTATGGGGATGAGGTAGTTGGATGGGCTGTTTACAGATGGGCTATGTATAGGTGCAGTGATCTGTGTCACCAAAGCCCCATATACTACCCTAATTTGCTCCAGGGGCGCCGTAAAAGCCCGGTCACATTTCCCGTCACATTTCGAATCAAACCAAATTGTATTTGTCACATGCTTCGTAAACAACACGTAAACAACATGTGTAGACTAACATTAAAACAAGGAATAAATACACAATGAGTAACAATAACTTTGCTACTATAGACAGTGCTTTTGGAAAGTATACACACCTCTTGACTTTTTCCACACTTTGTTGGTTTACAGCCTGAATTCAAAATGGATTAAATTGAGATTATGGGTCACTGGCCTACACCCAATACCCAATAATGGAGCCGAAGGAGATGGGCGCCGTTTTACGATCCCGTAACCAATTGTGTTATTGTGTATGTTTTTTCACGTTATTTGTAACTTATTTTGTACATCATGTTTCTGCTACCTTGTCTTATGCCCGAAAATAGCTTCTTGATATCAGGGCAGCGATTACTCACCCTGTAATGGAGGAATTTCTCTTCTTCAATGAGTTGGATGGGAAGGATTTACTCCAGACACCCTACAAGGCCCTCATCCCCGTCATTCACAGGAGGAAAAGACGGAGGCATCGTGGACGACGCTCCGGGTGCCTTGTAAGGTTCCATCACCAAGAGGGTAACTTATCTTTACCATCGGTCCTATTAGTCAACGTACAATCAATCGATAATAAAATAGACGAACTACGAGCAAGTATATCCTACCAACGGGACATTAAAAACTGTAATATCTCCGAATCGTGGTTGAAAGAGGACATGATTAACATACAGCTGCCGGGTTTTAAGCTTTTTCTGCAGGATAGAACAGCGGTCTCTGGTAAAACAAGGGGCGGTGGCCTATGCATATTTGTAAAAAACAGCTGGTACATAAAATCTAAGGAAGTCTCGAGGTTTTGTTAGTCTGAGGTAGAGTATCTCATGATAAGCTGTAGACCACACTATTTACCAAGATTTTACCATATTTTTCATAGTTGTTTACATACCAATTTGAGGTGCAGTTCCAAATCCAATCAAATCAAATTTTATTTGTCACATACACATGGTTAGCAGAACCAACAAGTAATCTAGCTAACAATTCCAAAACTACTACCTTATAGACACAAGTGTAAGGGGATAAAGCATATGTACATAAAGATATATGAATGAGTGATGGTACAGAGCGGCAAAGGCAAGATACAGTAGATGGTATTGAGTGCAGTATATACATATGAGATGAGTATGTAAACAAAGTGGCATAGTTAAAGTGGCTAGTGATACATGTATTACATAAAGATGCAGTAGATGATATAGAGTACAGTATATACGTATACATATGAGATGAATAATGTAGGGTATGTAAACATTATATTAGGTAGCATTGTTTAAAGTGGCTAGTGATATATTTTACATCATTTCCCGTCAATTCCCATTATTAAAGTGGCTGGAGTTGAGTCAGTGTGTTGGCAGCAGCCACTCAATGTTAGTGGTGGCTGTTTAACAGTCTGATGGCCTTGAGATAGAAGCTGTTTTTCAGTCTCTCGGTCCCAGCTTTGATGCACCTGTACTGACCTCGCCTTCTGGATGATAGCGGGGTGAACAGGCAGTGGCACGGGTGGTTGTTGTCCTTGATGATCTTTATGGCCTTCCTGTGACATCTGGTGGTGTAGGTGTCCTGGAGGGCAGGTAGCTTGCCCCCAGTGATGCGTTGTGCAGACCTCACTACCCTCTGGAGAGCCTTACGGTTGTGGGCGGAGCAGTTGCCGTACCAGGCGGTGATACAGCCCGACAAGATGCTCTCGATTGTGCATCTGTAGAAGTTTGTGAGTGCTTTTGGTGACAAGCCGAATTTCTTCAGCCTCCTGAGGTTGAAGAGGCGCTGCTGCGCCTTCTTCACGATGCTGTCTGTGTGGGTGGACCAATTCAGTTTGTCTGTGATGTGTACGCCGAGGAACTTAAAACTTACTACCCTCTCCACTACTGTTCCATCAATGTGGATAGGGGGGTGTTCCCTCTGCTGTTTTTTGCAGTCCACAATCATCTCCTTCGTTTTGTTGACGTTGAGTGTGAGGTTATTTTCCTGACACCACACTCCGAGGGCCCTCACCTCCTCCCTGTAGGCCGTCTCGTCGCTGTTGGTAATCAAGCCTACCACTGTTGTGTCGTCCGCAAACTTGATGATTGAGTTGGAGGCGTGCGTGGCCACGCAGTCGTGGGTGAACAGGGAGTACAGGAGAGGGCTCAGAACGCACCCTTGTGGGGCCCCAGTGTTGAGGATCAGCGGGGTGGAGATGTTGTTGCCTACCCTCACCACCTGGGGGCGGCCCGTCAGGAAGTCCAGTACCCAGTTGCACAGGGCGGGGTCGAGACCCAGGGTCTCGAGCTTGATGACGAGCTTGGAGGGCACTATGGTGTTAAATGCCGAGCTGTAGTCGATGAACAGCATTCTCACATAGGTATTCCTCTTGTCCAGATGGGTTAGGGCAGTGTGCAGTGTGGTAGAGATTGTATCGTCTGTGGACCTATTTGGGCGGTAAGCAAATTGGAGTGGGTCTAGGGTGTCAGGTAGGGTGGAGGTGATATGGTCCTTGACTAGTCTCTCAAAGCACTTCATGATGACGGAAGTGAGTGCTACGGGGCGGTAGTCGTTTAGCTCAGTTACCTTAGCTTTCTTGGGAACAGGAACAATGGTGGCCCTCTTGAAGCATGTGGGAACAACAGACTGGGATAGGGATTGATTGAATATGTCAGTAAACACACCAGCCAGCTGGTCTGCGCATGCTCTGAGGGCGCGGCTGGGGATGCCGTCTGGGCCTGCAGCCTTGCGAGGGTTAACACGTTTAAATGTTTTCCTCATGTCGGCTGCAGTGAAGGAGAGTCCGCATGTTTTAGTTGCGGGCCGTGTCAGTGGCACTGTATTGTCCTCAAAGCGGGCAAAAAAGTTATTTAGTCTGCCTGGGAGCAAGACATCCTGGTCCGTGACGGGGCTGGTTTTCTTTTTGTAATCCATGATTGACTGTAGACCCTGCCACATACCTCTTGTGTCTGAGCCGTTGAATTGAGATTCTACTTTGTCTCTATACTGACGCTTAGCTTGTTTGATTGCCTTGCTGGGGGAATAGTTACACTGTTTGTATTCGGTCATGTTTCCAGTCACCTTGCCCTGATTAAAAGCAGTGGTTCGCGCTTTCAGTTTCACGCGAATGCTGCCATCAATCCACGGTTTCTGGTTTGGGAATGTTTTAATCGTTGCTATGGGAACGACATCTTCAACGCACGTTCTAATGAACTCACTCACCGAATCAGCGTATTCGTCAATGTTGTTGTCTGACGCAATACGAAACATATCCCAGTCCACGTGATGGAAGCAGTCTTGGAGTGTGGAGTCAGCTTGGTCGGACCAGCGTTGGACAGACCTCAGCGTGGGAGCTTCTTGTTTTAGTTTCTGTCTGTAGGCAGGGATCAACTTAATGGAGTCTTGGTCAGCTTTTCCGATAGGAGAGCATATTTCCGAATATGCGCCGTGGAAGTTAGAATAGCAATGATCCAAGGTTTTTCCAGCCCTGGTTTGGCAATCGATATGCAGTTAACTCTAATGAACTTATCCTCTGCAACAGAGGATCCTCTTATCCTCTTCCTTTCCTATGGTAGTCCTCATGAGAGCCAGTTTCATCATAGTGCTTGATGGTTTTTTGTGGCTGCACTTGAAGAAACGTTCAAAGTTCTTGAAATGTTCCGGATTGAGTGACCTTCATGTCTTAAAGTAATGATGGACTGTCGTTTCTCTTTGCTTATTTGAGCTGTTCTTGCCATAATATGGATTTGGTCTTTTACCAAATAGGATTATCTTCTGTATACCACCCATACATTGTCACAACACAACTGATTTGCTCAAACGCATTAAGAAGAAAATAAATTCTACAAATTAACTTTTAAGAAAGCACACCTGTAAATTGAAATGCATTCCAGGTGACTACCTCATGAAGCTGTTTGAGAGAATGCCAAGAGTGTGAAAAGCTGTCATCAAGGCAAAGGGTGGCTACTTTGAAGAATCTCAAATGTTTAACACTTTTTTGGTTACTACATAATTACATGTGTTTTTTCATAGTTTTGAATTGTGTTCACTATTATTCCACAATGTAGAAAAAAATACAAAATAATGAAAAACCCTGGAATAAGTAGGTGTGTTCAACAACACAGTACTGTACGTATATATTAATTACAAATGAAAAGCTGAAATGTTTTGAGTCAATAAGTATTCAACCCTTTTGTTATGGCCTAAATAACTTCAGGAGTAACATGTGCTTAACAAGTCACATAAGTTGCATGTTTAATTAACATGGTTTTTGATTGACTACCTCATCTCTGTACCGCACACATACAATTATCTGTAAGGTCCCTCAGTCAAACAGTAAGTTTGGTAGAGAGGTTAACATTAAATTCTCTGGCAAGAGCTCTGGTCGATATTCCTTCAGTCAGCATGCCAATTGCATGCACCCTCAAAACTTGTGGCACAGCGTGTTTCAGTTCCCGCCAACATCCAGCAACATTGCTCAGCCATTGTAGAGGAGTGGGACAACATTCCACAGGCCACAATCAACAGCCTGATCAACTCTATGCAAAGCAGATGTGTTGCTCTGCATGCAGAAAATGGTGGTCACACCAGATACTGACTGGTTTTCTGATCCACACATCTACATTTTTAAAGATATCTATGACCAACAGATGCATATCTGTATTTCCACTCATGTGAAATCTATAGATTACTGCCGAATGAATTTATTTCAATTGACTGATTTCTTATGTGAACTGTAACTCAGTAAAATCTTTGAAATTGTTGCATGCTGTAACGGTTCTCTTGTGGTGAAGGAGAGTCGGACCAAAATGCAGCGTGTAGATTGCGATCCATGTTTAATCAAACAAACGTAACACAAATACACACAAAACACTACAAAACAATAAACGTAACGAAAACCGAAACAGCCTATACTTGTGTCAACTAACACAGCGACAGGAACAAAGACACTAAGGACAATCACCCACACCAAACTCAAAGAATATGGCTGCCTAAATATGGTTCCCAATCAGAGACAACGATAAACACCTGCCTCTGATTGAGAACCAGTTCAGACAGCCATAGACTTATCTAGAACACCCCACTAGCTACAATCCCCCATATACAAAAACCCATGCCACACCCTGGCCTGACCAAATAAATAAAGATAAACACAAAATACTTCGACCATGGCGTGACAGAACCCCCCCCCCTAAGGTGCGGACTCCCGAACGCACCTCAAAACAAATAGGGAGGGTCCATGTGGGCGTCTGTCCATGGTGGCGGCTCCGGCGCGGGACGTGGACCCCACTCAATTAATGTCTTAGTCCCCTCTCCTCGCGTCCCTGGATAGTCCACCCTCGCCGCCGACCATGGCCTAGTAGTCCTCACCCAGAAACCCACTGGACTGAGGAGCAGATCGGGACTGAGGGGCAGCTCGGGACTGAGGCAGCTCGGGACTGTGGGGAAGCTCAGGAGTGAGAGGAAGCTCAGGAGTGAGAGGAAGCTCAGGAGTGAGAGGAAGCTCAGGAGTGAGAGGAAGCTCAGGCATGTAGATAAATCTACCAGATCCTGGCTGGCTGGCAGATCCCGGCTGACTGGCAGATCCCGGCTGACTGGCAGATCCCGGCTGACTGGCAGATCTGGCAGATCCGGGCTGTCTGGCGGATCTGGCAGATCCTGGCTGACTGGCGGATCCTGGCTGACTGGCGGATACTGGCCGACTGGCGGATCCTGGCCGACTGGCAGTTCTGGCAGATCCCGGCTGACTGGCGGATCTGGAAGAGTCTGGTTGACTAGCAGATCTGGAAGAGTCTGGTTGACTGGCAGATCTGGAAGAGTCTGGCTGACTGGCAGCTCTGGAAGAGTCTGGCTGACTGGCAGATCTGGAAGAGTCTGGTTGACTAGCAGATCTGGAAGAGTCTGGTTGACTGGCAGATCTGGAAGAGTCTGGTTGACTGGCAGATCTGGAAGAGTCTGGCTGACTGGCAGATCTGGAAGAGTCTGGTTGACTGGCAGATCTGGAAGAGTCTGGTTGACTGGCAGATCTGGAAGAGTCTGGTTGACTGGCAGATCTGGAAGAGTCTGGTTGACTGGCAGATCTGGAAGAGTCTGGTTGACTGGCAGATCTGGAAGAGTCTGGTTGACTGGCAGATCTGGAAGAGTCTGGTTGACTAGCAGATCTGGAAGGGTCTGGCTGACTGGCGGATCTGGAAGAGTCTGGCTGACTGGCAGATCTGGAAGAGTCTGGCTGACTGGCGGATCCTGGCAGACTGAAAGATCTGGCTGCTCCATGCTGACTGGCGGCTCTGGCTGCTCCACGCTGACTGGCGGCTCTGGCTGCTCCATGTAGGCTGACAGCTCTGGCGGCTTCTTACAGACTGGCTGCTCCATGCAGACTGACATCTCTGGCTGCTCCATTCAGACTGACAGCTCTGACTGCTCCATGCAGACTGACGGCACTGACTGCTCCATGCAGACTGACATCTCTGGCTGCTCCATGCAGACTGACAGCTCTGACTGCTCCATGCAGACTGACAGCTCTGACTGCTCCATGCAAACTGACAGCTCTGGCTGCTCCATGCAGACTGACAGCTCTGGCTGCTTCATGCAGACTGGCAGCTCTGGCTGCGCTGAACAGGCGGGAGACTCCGGCAGCGCTGTAGAGGAGGAAGGCTCTGGCTGCGCTGAACAGGTGGGAGACTCCTGCAGCGCTGTGTCGGAGGAAGGCTCTGGCTGCGCTGAACAGGCGGGAGAATCCGGCAGCGCAGGAGAGGAAAAAGGCTCCGACAGCGCTGGAGAGGCGAGGCGCACTGTAGGCCTGATGCGTGGTGCTGGTACTGGTGGTACTGGACCGAGGACACGCACAGGAAGCCTGGTGCGGGGAGCTGCTACCGGAGGGCTGGGGTGTGGAGGTGGTACTGGATAGACCGGACCGTGCAGGCGCACTGGAGCTCTTGAGCACCGAGCCTGCCCAACCTTACCTGGCTCGATGCCCACTCTAGCCCTGCCGATCCGAGGAGCTGGAATATACCTCACCGGGCTAAGCACCCGCACTGGGGACACCGTGCGCACCACTGCATAACACGGTGCCTCCCGGTCTCTCTAGCCCCCCGGTAAGCACAGGGAGTTTGCGCAGGTCTCCTACCTGGCGTAGCCATACTCCCTGTGAGCCCCCCCCCCAATAATTTTTTGGGGGCTGACTCCCGGGCTTCCATCCGCTCTGCCGTGCTAGCTCCTCATAATGCCGCCTCTCTGCTTTTGCTGCCTCCAGCTCGGCTTTGGGGCGACAATAATCTCCAGGCTGATCCCAGGGTCCTTTACCGTCCAGTTCCTCCTCCCATGTCCATTTCTCCAGGTGGTGCAACCTCTCCCACTGTAGCTGCTGCTGCTCCTGCTGCTGCTGCCTCTGTGCCTCTTCTCCTGTTTCACCTTTGGGCGGCTACACTCCCCTGGTTTAGCCCAGGGTCCTCTCCCGTCGAGGATCTCCTCCCATGTCCAGAAATCCTTCTTACGCATCTCCTCTTTGGGCTGCTCCTGCCTGTTGACATGCTGCTTGGTCCGTTTGTGGTGGGTGATTCTGTAACGGTTCTCTTGTGGTGAAGGAGAGTCGGACCAAAATGCAGCGTGTAGATTGCGATCCATGTTTAATCAAACAAACGTAACACGAATACACACAAAACACTACAAAACAATAAACGTAACGAAAACCGAAACAGCCTATACTTGTGTCAACTAACACAGCGACAGGAACAAAGACACTAAGGACAATCACCCACACCAAACTCAAAAAATATGGCTGCCTAAATATGGTTCCCAATCAGAGACAACGATAAACACCTGCCTCTGATTGAGAACCACTTCAGACAGCCATAGACTTCTCTAGAACACCCCACTAGCTACAATCCCCCATATATACACACCACATACAAAAACCCATGCCACACCCTGGCCTGACCAAATAAATAAAGATAAACACAAAATACTTCGACCAGGGCGTGACACATGCTGCATTTACATTTTTGTTCAGTATAGTTACTCCATAATACTAATCTAAATTATAGAGTGGAAACCGGGAAGCTAAACTAAAGTAAAACTGCAAAAAATGTGGCAAAGAAATTACATTTATGTCCTGAATACAAAGGTTTATGTTGTATGCAAATGCAACACAACACATCACTGAGTACCGCTCTCCATATTTTCAAGCATGGTGGTGGCTGCATCATGTTATGGGTATGTTTGTAATCGTTAAGGATTGGGGAGTTTTTCAGGATAAAAAGGAACGGAATGGTGCTAAGCACAGGCAAAATCGTAGAGGAAAACTTTGTCCAGTCTGCTTTCCACTGTGAGATCAATTCACCTTTTAGCAGGACAATAACCAAAAACACAAGGCCAAATCTACACTGGAGTTGCTTACCAAGAAGACAGTGAATGTTCCTGAGTGGCCGAATTACAGTTCTGACTTAAATCTATTTGAAAACA
This sequence comes from Oncorhynchus tshawytscha, assembly GCF_018296145.1. NCBI lineage: Eukaryota > Metazoa > Chordata > Actinopteri > Salmoniformes > Salmonidae > Oncorhynchus > Oncorhynchus tshawytscha. Next base: position 14,427,428 of record NC_056437.1, read on the forward strand.
TATGGCAAGACCTGAAGATGGTTGTCTAGAAATGATCAACAACCAATTTGACAGAGCTTGAATAACTTTGAAAATAATAATGGGCAAATGTTGCACAATCCAGGTGTGGAAAGTTCTTAGAGACTTACCCAGAAAAACTCACATCTGTAATTGCTGCCAAGGGTGCTCCTACAAATGATTGACACAGGGGTGTGAATACTTGTTTAAATTAGATTTTTCTATATTACATTTCCAAAACATTTGCAGAAATCTCTAGAAACATGTTTTCACTTTGTGATTGCTGGGTATTGTGTGTAGATGGGTGAAAAAAAAAAATTCATACATTTTTAAATTCAGGCTGAAACACAACAAAATGTGGAATAAGTCCAGGGATATGAATGTTTTGTACAGTGCATTTGGAAAGTATTCAGACCCTTTGACTTTTTCCACATGTTGTTACGTTACAGCCTTATTCTAAAATGGATTAAATAGTTGTTTTCCCTCGTGAATCTAAACACAATAACCCATAATGACAAAGCAAAAACAGGTTTTTAGAAATTGTATCAAATCTATTAAAAATAAAAAACTTAAAAATCACATTTACATAGGTATTCAAACCCTTTCATTAGTACTCTGTTGAAGCACCTTTGGCAGGGATTACAACCTCGAGTCTTCTTGGGTATGATGCTACGAGCTTGCACTGTATATATATATATATATATATATATATATATATATATATATATATATATATATATATATTTCTTTTCTTTTTTTCATTTTTTCTTTTGTATGTGGCAGTGCAGTGGAAAGGAGACGAGGAGAGGATGCTACTTGTACACTATTTAAATGTACCCTATGAGTCCACAGCCTGTAACCACCAGGCCTTCTCCCAGCAGCAGAGATCCCTTCCACACAGAGCCAAAGCCAGGGACTGAGGTTGGTAGGGGAGACTGAATGAATGGTGATTCACAGCCAAACCACCGACTCTCAGTGACTGTGTCAATGGTTTGATTCACTGGTTGCCATTTGACTCCCCAGGGGAACTGAGAGGGCTGTCATACCGCAATATAAAACCTCTATATCATATTATGTGTTCTTCTCTGAAATCAATAATTACATTATGATTCATTATTACATTTCCCCGTCATACTGATTCTATCTACATTTAATACTGTACACAGATCCCAATATAACCCTGATGTGAAACTGAATGAAAAGTACATTACAAGATAACATCTATTCCTACTTCTGAAACCAGGGCCCATATTCATAAACCGTCTCAGAGTAGGGCTACTGATCCAGGATCAGTTCCACATTATTCATTATGATATTAAGGGCAAAATTGACCCTAGATCAGCACTCCTACTCTAAGACGCTTTGTGAATAAGTTGGCAACTGAGCAAACCTTCAAGTCTTGTCTTAATTTTGGGTCTGAAGTGCAACAAACTGCCACTGTATTGCAGTCAGGAAATGATGTGCCTTTTTACTTTCTGGCAGGTCTCATCTCAGCGGTGATGTCATAGTCTGTCCAATACAGAGGGAAGTATTAAACTGTGGTGTTACAGTTTAGAGGAGTTTAGCCATGTTCCTGTCATCTCTGACTAATGGTGTTGTGTACGAATAGTTACGTACAACTGTGGGTTCTGTCTTGCTGTTACTGCTGTCACTGGCTAATGTTTCTGACGTTCTTCCTGTGTTCGTATAACTAAGAGGGATTAGTTTGTTCCTTCGAGGCAGTAGAGCTAGATTTAATCCATCCTACCTTACAAATGTTTATACGGAATCTTTGTTTAAGCATTTGCTAAATAGGAATCATTACGTGATCAATATGCAAATAGTGTTTATAAACACTTGTATACAAATGTAGAAGAAAAAAAGGACCAGAAGGGCACCGACCGGATAAAACATATTCTGATCTGACTAAGCTATGATAAGTAGTGTATTTCCTCTTTCAGAGGACTTGCAGAAGAGGGATTGACAGAAAAGAGACAGAGCTGAGGTGGTGAGCCGGGCGGGTGATGATCAGAGGGGGACACCTCTTGTGTTAATCTCTGAGTAGCATCTGGTTGTGACATGGAAACGACTGCCCCTGTGAGAAAGGCTTCCTGGCTACAGGGTAGCCAGGAAGGGGGGCAGATGGTTCGCAGGGTATCATTTATTCTAAATACTGACCCATTTCTGGCCCATTCCCAGACAGCAGTCACAGTTATCCTGGGGAAATAACATGTCCTTGTCAAACAGAGATGAGAGGGGAAGGAACAAGTTGGGGAGGTGGGGAGGGTGTGGAAAGGGCCTCTGACAGCCTTCTTTTTCTTCTCTGCAGAAGACAGTATCTTTGTGAAGTGTGAAGTATTTGAAGTTGGATTTTGTGGCATTCTCACCTGTGGCTCTGAGGTGTTGTTGGTGTGCTAAGATGTCTCTGTACGTTACTACATGCAGTCTGTAGACTACTCCATGCAGTTTGTAGTCTACTCCATGCAGTTTGTAGACTACTCCATGCTGTCTGTAGACTACTCCATGCAGTCTGTAGACTACTCCATGCTGTCTGTAGACTACTCCATGCTGTCTGTAGACTACTCCATGCAGTCTGTAGACTACTCCATGCTGTCTGTAGACTACTCCATGTTGTCTGTGGGCTACTTCATGCTGTCTGTAGGTTACTCCATGCTGTCTGTAGGTTACTCCATGCTGTCTGTAGACTACTCCATGTTGTCTGTGGGCTACTTCATGCTGTCCGTAGGTTGCTCCATGCTGTCTGTAGGTTACTCCATGCTGTCTGTAGGTTACTCCATGCTGTCTGTAGACTACTCCATGCTGTCTGTAGACTACTCCATGTTGTCTGTGGGCTACTCCGTGCTGTCTGTAGGTTACTCCATGCTGTCTGTAGACTCCATCGTGCTGTCTGTAGGTTACTCCATGCTGTCTGTAGGTTACTCCATGCTGTCTGTAGGTTACTCCATGCTGTCTGTAGGTTACTCCATGCTGTCTGTAGGTTACTCCATGCTGTCTGTAGGTTACTCCATGCTGTCTGTAGGTTACTCCATGCTGTCTGTAGGTTACTCCATGCTGTCTGTAGGTTACTCCATGCTGTCTGTAGGTTACTCCATGCTGTCTGTAGGTTACTCCATGCTGTCTGTAGGTTACTCCATGTTGTCTGTAGGTTACTCCATGCTGTCTGTAGGTTACTCCATGCTGTCTGTAGGTTACTCCATGCTGTCTGTAGACTACTCCATGCTGTCTGTAGGTTACTCTATGCTGTCTGTAGATTACTCCATGCTGTCTGTAGGCTACTCCATGCTGTCTGTAGACTACTCCATGCTGTCTGTGGGTTACTCCATGTTGTCTGTAGGTTACTCCATGCTGTCTGTGGGTTACTCCATGTTGTCTGTAGGCTACTCCATGCTGTCTGTAGGTTACTCCATGTTGTCTGTAGGTTACTCCATGTTGTCTGTAGGTTACTCCATACTCTGCAGGTTACTCCATGCTGTCTGTAGGCAACTCCATGCTGTCTGTAGGCTACTCCATGCTGTCTGTAGGTTACTCCATGCTGTCTGTAGGTTACTCCATGCTGTCTGTAGGTTACTCCATGCTGTCTGTAGGTTACTCCATGCTGTCTGTAGGCAACTCCGTGTTGTTTGATGGTTCTATCCTTGGTTTCCTGATTGTTTTCCTTCTGCCTAGATCTCTGGATGTCTATAATTGCATTAACAATTATTTCTGCATTCCAGTATGCAGCTCAATGTACAAACACTATTACAGTGTTTGACTGTGTGTGTGTGTGTGTGTGTGTGTGTGTGTGTGTGTGTGTGTGTGTGTGTGTGTGTGTGTGTGTGTGTGTGTGTGTGTGTGTGTGTGTGTGTGTGTGTGTATGCAAGTGCGTTACTTAATACATGAAGCTAGAATGTACAAATATTTACCATACTGAGCACTGAGCAAGGTGCAGTGGTTACATACATGAACGCTAAGCAGTTGTCGGTCTGTAATGACTAAAAACAAGATCATGAACCCTACTAACCCTATAATAAACTCAGTGATCTCTATATATCAGTTATTCCTACAGTTTCGTCCTGGTCACTGACGTGTCATTCTCTATCTGGGCTTCCCTTCGGGAATGTACAGTGGCTTTTAATGTGAATCTGTCTGAACTGGTTTTGTAAAAAAAGGGGAAGTTCTACTGTGACATAAAAGCTCCAGGTGAGGTTGACCCCCTGGTTTCACTGCCTCAACCTAACCCCACCATCAGGTCCATCGCTGAGAGGGAGGAGGAGAGAGTGAGAGGAGGAGAGGAGGAGAGGGGGAGAGGGGGAGAGGAGGAGAGGGGGAGAGGGGGAGAGGAGGAGAGGGGGAGAGAAGGAGAGGGGGAGAGGAGGAGAGGAGGAGAGAAGGAGAGGGGGAGAGGAGGAGAGGGGGAGAGAAGGAGAGGGGGAGAGGAGGAGAGGAGGAGAGAAGGAGAGGGGGAGAGGAGGAGAGGGGGAGAGAGGGAGAGAGAGAGAGAAAGAGAGAGAGAGAGAGAGAGAGAGAAAAGAAAGAAAGAAAGAAAGAAAGAAAGAAAGAAAGAAAGAAAGAAAGAAAGAAAGAAAGAAAGAAAGAAAGAAAGAAAGAAAAAGAAAGAAAGAGCAACCGTGAGAGAGGGAAAGAGAGAGAGAGAGAGAGAGAAAGAGAGAGAGAGAGAGAGAGAGAGAGAGAGAGAGAGAGAGAGAGAGAGAGAGAGAGAGAGAGAGAGAGAGAGAGAGAGAGAGAGAGAGAGAGAGAAAGAGAGTCAGAGAGAGGGTTAGAGAAAGGGCTCTTTGATGTCCCTCTGGCCCTCAGGTGATTCTCCCTCCCCTTAATTAGAGTTCCTGGGAGCTACTTTCCTCGGTGCCAGGCCCCAGCCTGATCCTACACTACCCTAGCTGCCATCTGGTCCGCTCTGCTCCTAAAATCGCTTTCTGTTCTGCTACACACTAAACACTTAATCTCAGTTACGCACTCCATTTCTCTATCTATACACAAAAGCACATAGTGTCACATTGACATACTTACCTAGACCTATACCCTATAGTAAGCACAACTATAATTAAATTGTTCCTTTATTTAACTAGGCAAGTCAGTTAAGAACAAATTCTTATTTTCAATGACAGCCTAGGAACAGTGGGTTAACTGCCTAGTTCAGTGGCAGAATGACATATTTTTATCTTGTCAGCTCTGGGATTGGATCTTGCAACCTTTTGGTTACTAGACCAACGCTCTAACCACTAGGCTACCTGCTGCCCCAAATAATAGTGTTCTTCCTAAAACAATACATAACAAGCCACAATGCTTTCAATACAATCCACATTAGGAAGGTGTTCTTAATGTTTTGTACTCTCAGTGTATATTTTACACAGTCTATGACTGGGTTCTTAGTGTAGCAGGATAATCTCAATTATGGATTCCCTCGTCTACCTAGATTAGATATTATACAATAATATTGTCACTCCCACTCCTGCAGGCTAATGTACCATTAGTACATCAGTACTGAGTGTGCCCTCATTTGAGCTTCACTTGCTGATGAAGGAGCTTATTTAGAGTGTGTGTTCAGATCCTCATTGCCCTGGCATCATCACCAGGTCTGAAGACTGCCAGATAACACATGAACTCATCCAGCATGACCTTCTAGCCTCAGGTTACATCTCATCTGAATGGGCGGCATGGCTGTGTGACACACACACAGACACACACTCAAAGGTTGCATACACACACACACACAGACAAGCCTGCAAGATTGCAAACACACACACAGGCATGCATGCACGCACGCACACATACACTGGCGTACACACACACACATACTAGCATACACACACAGGCATGCAAACACACCCCTTTCCCTGTTTTCTGGCTTCCCGTGAGAAACATGATGTACCGGATTTCTGGTGAATTAGAGTGCAGAATCCAGCGACCTTATCCAACAAATGTAAGGCTTTGGCCAGCAGCACCAGCCTCCTATTAGATCCACACACTGGAGTCCTCTGTCCTCCTGTATGATGTCCAACAGACTGGAGTCCTCTGTCCTCCTGTGTGATGTCCAATAGACTGGAGTCCTCTGTCTTCCTGTGTGATGTCCAACAGAATGGAGCCCTCTGTCCTCCTGTGTGATGTCCAACAGAATGGAGTCCTTTGTCCTCCTGTGTGATGCCCAACAGAATGGGGCCCTCTGTCCTCCTGTGTGATGTCCAACAGAATGGAGCCCTCTGTCCTCCTGTGTGATGTCCAACAGAATGGAGCCCTCTGTCCTCCTGTTTGATGTCCAACATAATGGAGCCCTCTGTCCTCCTGTGTGATGTCCAACAGAATGGAGCCCTCTGTCCTCCTGTGTGATGTCCAACAGAATGGAGCCCTCTATCCAACAGACCAGTGGGCTCACACTGGAGACTAGAAGGGGTACTGATTTTGGAATGGGATCAGTGAATGGAGCCAGTGTGTATGCATGTGGACATGACTGGTAGCCTGGCTTCGTAAAATACAGGTAGGGTTGGTTTATATGGCCAGGACTTCTCTGTGTGTGTGTGTGTGTGTGTGTGTGTGTGTGTGTGTGTGTGTGTGTGTGTGTGTGTGTGTGTGTGTGTGTGTGTGTGTGTGTGTGTGTGTGTGTGTGTGTGTGTGTGTGTGTGTGTGTGTGTGTGTGTGTGTGTGTGTGTGTGTGTGTGTGTGTGTGTGTGTGTGTGTGTGTGTGTGTGTGTGTGTGTGTGTGTGTGTGTGTGAGTGTGTGTGCGCATGCATGTGTGTGTGAGTGTGTGTGCGCATGCATGTGTGTGTGAGTGTGTGTGTGTCAAGCTGCGATCGATAAGGATGACTCCTCCTCTGATATCTGGTCATCAAGGAGAGATATCGCTGTGGAGATCACATTACTAATAATATTTAATAAAATATATGCCATTTATCATCATCATGAACACATCATGCGATAAATTGACCCTGGCTAGATGGACTCAGAGTCTTACCTCTATGTCTCTGGATGGACTGTACTTCAGACAGAGAGAGGATGACTGACACCTGGTCCGTGTAACATGAGCTAAATGTCACGTCAGCACCAGCAGCCACCGGCGGGCCAGCAGAGGATTAACTAGTGAATATTCCACACATGGAAACAGGAGGACATCTAACAAACAGACATTAGACTCACACACAGATACATAATGTATTGTAGTAGTGAACATCTCACTAAGGGAAACCATATCCCCCTAAACAGAAAGGATACTTGGCACCAAGTGACACACATATGTTTGGCTATTGAATAGCCATTTCACTGTTACAGAGTGGGGTCTGACTTTGCTTTTTAGAAGGAAAATAATATCCGACAGATTTTTGACTGGCTTAAAATATACATACAATATCTGTTGAAATAATTCATACAAAACACATTTTCAAGAAATCCCAGTTGATTCATTTCTGATTTAGAAAACAAATGAATCTATTATGGCCAACTATTTTAACAGTGAGGCACTTTAGGCCAACTTTTTCACGATTGCATAAAGCAGGCTTAGAGAGTAATTTCCCGATTAAAACCAAGGCCCTGAATTAGCATGCAGTACAGTCAAGAGGACATTAGCTGTGAGTTGTGTGTGAGTGCAGAGCTGCGGCTAGGTGTTTGGATGTTGTAATGTCTGGGGGTATTTGCCCCAACGCAAACAACCTTCTTTACTCTACGCTCTCGCAATGTTCCCAATTAACCGCTTACTGCTAATCTACCCAATTGTCATCTGAATTTTGGGTGACGTCAGTCGGACTGGCTGGATGAGTGTGTGTGTGTGTGTGTGTGTGTGTGTGTGTGTGTGTGTGTGTGTGTGTGTGTGTGTGTGTGTGTGTGTGTGTGTGTGTGTGTGTGTGTGTGTGTGTGTGTGTGTGTGTGTGTGTGTGTGTGTGTGTGTGTGTGTGTGTGTGTGTGTGTGTGTGTGTGTGTGTGTGTGTGTGTGTGTGTGTGTGTGTGTGAGAGAGAGAGAGAGAGCAAAAAGGTGAGAGAAGCAGAAAGAGAGAAGCAGAAAGAGAACCTGTCTTAGCAGAGTGATTCTCTGTTCACACGAGGAAAGGCAGGAGCCTCACAACATCATGCGTCTCCTTTTAGTCGCTCAGTGTGCCAGTCCGTCTCTCCCACAGAATAGAATGTGTTATCATCATCATCTCTGTCAACATGAGAGAACTGGACACACCTCTTCTCTTCACCAAACTCCTTCCATCCTATCCATGTAGGCTATTGCTGGGGGAGTGAGACTAGGCTACTATCTGTCATCTCATTCCAACACTACCCTCTTTCATCTCATAGACACAGTCCCATTTCCACCACAGCCTAACTCTGTTGACAATATCTCCCTCTCATCCTATCTCTATTTTCTACACAGCATTAGCCCATCTAAAAACAAACATCCCGGTGATGAGCACAATACTGTCACAATGAATAAAAGACACCCGTATTTAAACAGTCCTCTCTCTCTGTTCTCTCTATTTTTCTCTCACTCTCTGTTCTCTCTCTCTCTCTCCTCTCAATCTATCTTTCTGTTCTCTCTCTCTCTCTCGTTTCTCTCTCTCTCTCTGTTCTCTCTATCATTCTGTTCTCTCTCTCTCTCTCTGTTCTCTCTCTCTATCTCATTGGAAATTAAATGTTATTTGTCACATGCACCGAATACAACAGGTGTAGACCTTACAGTGAAATACTTACTGACAAGCCCTTAACCAACAATGCAGTTTGAAGAAGAATACGTGTCAGAAAGTATTTACCAAAATAAAGAAGAAATGGACAAAGCAAATCTCTCTCTCTCTCTCTCGTACTCTGTATGTTCATAATCATTTCACAATCTGATTTATTGTACAAATTGAATTGATTTATTGTACAAATTGAATTGAAATGTATATATATATATATATATATATATATATATGTGTGTGTGTGTGTGTGTGTGTGTGTGGGTGTGTGTGTGTGTTTATATTTCATAAGGCTTAGCCTATACATTCAGCGTTATCTTCTTGATGCTGAAACAATTTCCATCGCCAAATCTCATCTCACCATCTAGGAAAGAGACTAAACTTCCCTGATGTGAACAGACAGTTAATTTGGTGTTTACAAGGCAACATGTGCCCGCATCAACCGCCAAATCAAACAATATTGAACACAGGCAAAGGTTATCCTACTTACCCACAGCATGACACTCTCAAACATTAGACACACAGAGAGACGATAACAATCATCATGCTTTCTCCATACCTTTCATTCAACCATTTCTCCTTATTCCAGTGGAAGATTCTCGTTGCGATACCCCGGTCTTCAAGCTCTGGACCGTAAGCACGAGTGTATAAAGTGCGGTGAATAAAGAGCATGTGTGTACTCACACAGGAAGAGGATCCTGCGAGCCCAGCCCGCCACGGTGGTTTCTCCGCCTCTCCTCAACACTCACATAAAGGATGTGTTGTTACCTGATTCAGCATGCCCCTATAGCACAATAAACACTACTGGCTTTCATACATTCATACAGTCCTATGCCAGCAAGAAAGTAGCTTAGTCCTTTTCGACTGAATCTCCTAAGTGAGACATGTGGATCTGGATTCGTCTATACCCAATTTTAGTTGTTCTGTAGCTTATATTATTTGGTCTTGTCTGGTTCTGAGATAGACTGGCAGTCCATATGAAAACAACGGGGAGATGAGAGTTGAGAAACTCCCCTAACGCACAGCATGCGTAAAAAGCGCAGCACGGTTCTGTCTTTTGGTCTAGTATGAACATATAGGCAAACAACTTTGGTGTTGAAATATCAAATGTACCATTATTGGCTAATATGAAGAGGGAAATAAATGTTAGTCTAAAAATAAATGCCAGTCTATTCCGATTGATATCCTATTTCAATTTGAACTGCGTGACCGTTATTCTAAAAAGGTGCGTCTACACTGTAAACAAACACAACAAAAAAACACAAGTCTAGTTGTTTCAACGATTTAGTTTTAAGTAACTGGTACCACAGTTTTTTTTTTGTTTACTCAATTTTTCCGTCAAAGTTGTACTTGAACTTAAACATTTTAGTTGTCCCAAATTTAACTCCAACATGAGAAAACAGACAAAAATGTAATCAACTTAATATGACGTGTTTGCTCAATTTGTCTCATATGTTCATTCAACTAGAAATTATTATTATTATTATTTAGGGAATCTTACCTAAAAAAAGGCTGTGGAACTAGTTACAGACACAGTGCTTTCTGCACTTCAAAATAAATCTCAGCTCTGTTAAAAATACGTCAGTTGAAAATATGTCAGTTGAAAACATTGTCTGTTAAAAGTACTGTGTGTGTAACTAGTTCCACAGGCTTTTTTTCAGGTATGATGCCAAAAAAAATTAGACACATTGAGCAAACATCATTTTAAGTTGACTGAACTTTTTTTTCAATGACAAAAGTTTGACAAATCTATTAAAAGGCTGTGGAATCAATAATATTTAGTTGAAATCAGTTGTGAAAAGGGAACCCTGTTTTCGCCTGCCGTCGGTGGTATTTTGAGTTGAGGTTTAGGCAACTGAGGTCCTCTTGTTGCAACTCTGTTCTGCGATTTAGAAGCAGAGCTGCACAGTGGTATGAAAACCACAGCCGCCCGTCAGTCTACCGTACAGTGGTTTATTCATCATGTCCACTCATTACACACATTCCCTCCAGCTGTGTCTCAAAGGAACACTGAGAACAGGTCTCAGAGCAGTGTCTGAGGTCAGACAGTTCATTTGGGTACTTGGGAAGTCTGGCTCAAGCAGGTCCTGAGAACCTCACAAATGTTGCGTGATTGTGTGCCATGCATTCAAGCCGAGTAAAAAGTCAAACCGTTCAAACAGCCTAAGTTTTTTTTGTTGCTCTCTTGGGACTAGTTTGCACTGGCAAAGTGTTATATAATGGTTGCATCACCAAGAAGAGCTGGAAAAATGTATTGTGAGTTTTGTCAACCCGTTCATTGGAGTGACTTCGCCTCACAAGCCTACCTACCTCATGGTAGCCTATAGCCTTGCTGTATCCTATATATCCTCGGTGTAGCCTATAGCCTCGCTGTAGCCTCGGTGTAGCCTATATCCTTGCTGTAGCCTATAGCCTTGCTGTAGCCTAAATGAGCAAACTATGGCCACCGCCAAGAGGTCTAGACCATTATGGCACACTAGATCTATGCCACAGGTGTGCACTTGCCCTGTAGTTGTAGGGTTGCTGGTTCAAGACCTCTCAATTGCTAAACTGGTGGCAGCTCTTTCAACAGGACAGCTGTTGGACCAGTGAACAAGGTGTCTTAAAGGTGTCTCTGATCACCTGTCACCATTGTCACCTTGACAATATCTGCTGTCATAAAAACCCAAATGTACATTTTTATGGTCAAGATGCTGACCTAAAGGCACTTCAGCTGAGTAAGGACAGCAAGTTTCTTCAACAGATTCTAAATAATTCACCATCATTGCATAAGTGAATTAACCAGAGGACTGAACGGCCCAGTCAGCACTGTGTAGGCATTATTTCAGTCAGAGACCATAACGTAATGGGAGGCAAGGAGCTGACTGAACAAGCGCTATGCCTATGGCATTTCAGAGGTTTGTTTAACACAAAATTCCTCTACTTTGTCAAGCCTCTTTTAATTCAAAGGATCATGTTCAGTTTAGCATTTGGTCATATCCCCCTCAAACTAGTTTCCCTGTTTGACATATTGCAATAGCAACTCTCTCAAAATATTCTTAAAAATACATTGTTTACATGAAATGCTTTCTCACAAAAGATAATAGGTGGAAAAACATCAACTCTATGGGGGAGGGAGAAATGCTGTAGCAGATAATCTCTAGCTGAGGATGCAGCCTTATAAGTGAGTCTATGTCGACATCCTGTGGTATAAAGGATATCACTGGAATAACGTGCAAAGGCATTAGCGTTACCTTGTTAGTTTTACATCCATCAAGTGGACATTATTCAATTATTTGACATGAACATGATTTGTTATAATAACATCTCTGGAGCATTCTCTTCATGTAACTACAACAAGGGCCTTATGTAACCTAAATAACAATCAAATCTATAGAGACAGGCTTGGATGTGTGCTGACTGTTGACTATCGTAATCAAAGTCGAAGAGCTTGCCAACTTACAAGGAAAACAAAATGATTGTGATTAAATGCAAAGAGGTGCGCAGGCAATGAAGAGTGAGACTTAGCTATGGTGAATTAACTATGGTGAAAATACTATCTTATGGGCTTTTCTTTTAGCATTCTAATGGCACACTGGGGAATGGCACTGACTCGATTGTTCCATAACATAACATCATAACACTTTACAATAACTATCAGACTGTAAACAGACAGCAAAGGATTTATTCCTTATTGTGCATTTTAAGTCATATAAAACAAAATATAAAAAATTGCCAAACGCCTCAAAATATGTATTCTGAAAATATAAGCCACTCATGTCTATTCATTAGAAAAAAAGACATATTGTCATTGTAGTGTAGAAGTTTAGAATATAGACAGTATTACATTGTAGTGCAGAAGTTTAGAATATAGACAGTATTACATTGTAGTGCAGAAGTTTAGAATATAGACATTATTACATTGTAGTGGAGAAGTTTAGAATATAGACAGTATTACATTGTAGTGCAGAAGTTTAGAATATAGACAGTATTACATTGTAGTGCAGAAGTTTAGAATATAGACATTATTACATTGTAGTGGAGAAGTTTAGAATATAGACAGTATTACATTGTAGTGGAGAAGTTTAGAATATAGACAGTATTACATTGTAGTGGAGAAGTTTAGAATATAGACAGTATTACATTGTAGTGCAGAAGTTTAGAATATAGACAGTATTGCGTTGTAGTGCAGAAGTTTAGAATATAGACAGTATTACATTGTAGTGCAGAAGTTTAGAATATAGACATTATTACATTGTAGTGGAGAAGTTTAGAATATAGACAGTATTACATTGTAGTGGAGAAGTTTAGAATATAGACAGTATTACATTGTAGTGGAGAAGTTTAGAATATAGACAGTATTACATTGTAGTGGAGAAGTTTAGAATATAGACAGTATTACATTGTAGTGCAGAAGTTTAGAATATAGACAGTATTACATTGTAGTGGAGAAGTTTAGAATATAGACAGTATTACATTGTAGTGCAGAAGTTTAGAATATAGACAGTATTGCGTTGTAGTGCAGAAGTTTAGAATAGACAGCTAGATAAGAACAGTCTATGGGTTAGGAGCAGGAAGGTGCTCTAGAATGTCGAATGATGTATTTTAGAATGTCTAGGAAGCTTTAAAGTTCTGGAAGACTTCGGCCACCTCAAGCCAGCTCCTGAAGCAGGCCAGGCCCTGGTCCCGGATCTGTTTCCTGCCTTTGTCTGTGATCACATCTCCATTCTCCTTCACAATCACCAGCTTGGGGACTGCTGTGATTTTGTACCTGTTCTTGAGATCACTGGGAAGGAAAAGTGGAACAGCACAGGGCACAATCATGTCTTTATCACCACATGGTCCATACCAGGCAAAAATAATACATTCACTTTTTATGAAGGCACAAAGGATTGTTTCAGTCACAGAAACCAATTATGAGAGGGATGTTGCAGGATAGCTACACACGTTTCTCATAATTGATAGGCCAATTATCAATCAAATGGGTGAGAATAACAATTTCAGAACACATGTTCTACAACAGTGGTTCCCAACCAAGGGTTCTAGGACCCCTGGGGGTACGTGGCCTATCCACAGGGGGTACTTGAGAAGACTCATGAGACCATAGGCCTACTGGTAAAATGCACATGAGGGGGTACTTCAGGGGTACTCCGGGCAGAGCAAAATTCAGTTGGTCGTACAGTAACCGAAAAAGGTTGGGAACCACTGTTCTACAACATAAAATACAGGTCCCAATGTGTCAGAGCATACAGTAGGCTAGCCTTGCAGAGTTCCAATCACTTTGGCTAATCAGGCACGTAGAGACCTTGCTCTATTTTTAAACCTAATCCCTCAGAGGGTGACTCATAAACCCTTTAAAAAGCCCGTAGCCTACAGTTAGCCTGCTGTGCTATGGGATAGGATACAAACCGTGGGGAAAAGCATATACGATCAGTTCAGCCATAATGTATGTAGACATTTTTGTGTCACTAGGCTATTTACAATAACTCAAATAGGAATAGGCTACAAGAAATAAGATAAATCCTAAGAATTTACTGTTTGTATTGATCCGTCCATGGCAGGGCCAGCCAGTCTCCGTGCATGTCATGATAATATTCCACCATATCATCACTTGACTTGTCAGAAGATATGAAAACTATTTCGAACTGTGCAGGTGGCTCGCTCTCCTAGACAAGTTCCGTGTAAAAATCGCATAGACTAGGGGTGAAATCTCGACAAGGCGGGCACCAGCCGGCAGAAAAATATATTCCTACTACTTTATTCCTGAGAGTTTCCTCTGGATCAATAAGATCCCCTTCTTTATTGAGCAGAGTTTTCCCAACAAAAACCTCCACCATGGTCGAATCGAACAGTTCTAGTTATATACAGGTTTAGTTTTACAAAAATATTTGGGACAGCCACTAACGACCTAGGCAACTGTAGTCAAAACCAGTTTAAGACGGTTACAGTTGTAGCAGTTACTCGCGGTGAACCGATACTAACCAAGACGTGAAATCACTCGTAGAAGTGCAAAACGGTCATCATTTTCATTCTTCAATCACTATTTAGATAGTTACTATCACCTTACAACCTGTCATAACGAACTGTATCGACTGCTGTAGAGCTGGTTACTGTTGGTTGGCTAAAACAAACTGCCAGTTTGATTGACATCTCACGTGGCCAATCAGTGTCTTAAGTCCTCTACGTAACTATTTAAAGGTACAATCAGTAATATTTACACAATGCAAATAGCCTTATGTCTTTATACCTGCTGAACACTGTGTATGTGACGAATAAATTTGATTGAGGGGAGTGATCTTCTGTACGAGAAATACCTAAGTCTGGAATCTTTAAAGGCAGAAAAACCATAAGGAAACGAACCACCACACAACCTCACATTACGTTTTTATTTTCTCAAATGTTATGATACTTACTTAACAATTATAAAAATGACAGATCTAAGTAACATGTTTTTAAATGCTTATAGCCCTAAAGCAAATCAAATTAACAAATTACCAGTTCAAATAGAAGCCATTGAAGTAGATGCCAACAAACATGAAGAATCAACTATACACTGTATTTTACAAGTTAGAAAAGAGCAACAGCATCTAAAAGGGACCATATACAGTAAATCATAGTTTTCAATCTTATTTTAAACTGATTTAAGAGTAACTTTGAGAAATGAAAACCCTAATATTTTCTCTTTAAAGTGTCTATGTACATTGTTTATTCTTCTGATATGTAACTAAGATGTGCTACCTACCTTGCACACCCCATACATACACGCACACACACACACACACACACACACACACACATATATATACACACAAATACACATATACATATATACACACACACACACACACACATATCTCTCTCATATATATCTCTCTCATATATATATATATATATATATATATATATATATGCTGTATAAACATCTCCCTCCAATTTTATAAGGCCTTTTTCTTTGAGTTCATGTTTTCCTTGTGGCACTCAACAGATACATTTAAAAAATATTTACGGATAACATTGGTATTGTATGTGAAAGATATGATCCCTCAAATGCTGTGTAACACTGGCATCATGTGGCCTTTCTATTGGCCCCTCATACAACCCCAGTGAGTTTCATCCTATAGCAGAGCAGAATCAAAAATGTAATACAAAAAATGACTTTGCTTTTCTTAAGAAATGCAAAACAGGAAAATAAAAAAGGGAGCGTCACAACAGGTAACAGAATGAAGATAACCTCATAGAAAAAGTTATGACAGAGACATGTGTGTATCTCACACCAACTTCCACTTACAGTTCTACTGTTTCCGCTACTCATGCAAAAATAATGGACTATTTTCATATTCTCTTTTTAATTTTTTTTTATCCCAAAATGAACCAACATCAAACACAGTGTGAAATGCCAAGCCATCAAACACTTTCAATTATTTTCCTGAAGGTGACATCTTGCATAAAACACAAGTCAGTTTTCGGTTTGGAATACAACAGGATACATAAGACACTTGTGTTTATTTTCTTAGATACAGAGGTGTATACGGTACCTTATGGGGTCTTCAAATTATGAGCCTCATTATAACCGATACACATAATCTCTCAGGTTTTCATTTCTAAAGCTACCATTCAGCCATACAGTCAAAGAAAGAAAAACAGTTATAAAATGTAAAAATAAAAACTAATGGGCTTTATATGTCTCTGCAGGCACTTCAGCTGGAGATGCAGTGGTTTATCTAATCGCAAATCAGTCACATCTGTTCTGTTACTACACAGGCTAATGAAAATATCAGGACTATACTACCTCTTCAGAGACTGGGAATAAACACTGCTAAAAGGTCAAGAAGGGCATGGAGAAAGAGTAGTAAGGCAGAGGAGTGTAAAGGAGGGGTTACAGTCACATGAACACTAAATGTTACTACAGTAATTAACAACATCTGTATGTCAGAGGTTCTAGAGTGCTCAGTAGCCCACTGTTTCTCTGACAACCATTGTAACATTCCAAAGGGGCCTACTAGGGGCATCTGGTGAATGTTGTTTTGTCACACACCCGCCCACACACAGAGAAAGCCAGAAACGGCTATCACATTTTAACTACATTATTTAAAACTACAGTTTTAAATAATGGCGGGAAACAACTCATCTCAACAAAATATGGCAAATAAAGGTCTAATTGAGGCTAGTAACCTTTCCTTGACTACAATATTACATGCACTCTATAAAGTGGGTGTTGCTTTTAAAGCTTTGAATACTTGTTGTGAATTAACAGTTGTGTGAAGACTTTAGAAACACTTTAGTATTGTTGTGGTGGTACTGCTGAATTTAGAACACTTTAGTATTGTTGTGGTGGTACTGCTGAATTTAGAACACTTTAGTATTGTTGTGGTGGTACTGCTGAATTTAGAACACTTTAGTATTGTTGTGGTGGTACTGCTGAATTTAGAACACTTTAGTATTGTTGTGGTGGTACTGCTGAATTTAGAACACTTTAGTATTGTTGTGGTGGTACTGCTGAATTTAGAACACTTTAGTATTGTTGTGGTGGTACTGCTGAATTTAGAACACTTTAGTATTGTTGTGGTGGTACTGCTGAATTTAGAACACTTTAGTATTGTTGTGGTGGTACTGCTGAATTTAGAACACTTTAGTATTGTTGTGGTGGTACTGCTGAATTTAGAACACTTTAGTATTGTTGTGGTGGTACTGCTGAATTTAGAAACACTTTAGTATTGTTGTAGTGGTACTGCTGAATTTAGAACACTTTAGTATTGTTGTAGTGGTACTGCTGAATTTAGAACACTTTAGTATTGTTGTAGTGGTACTGCTGAATTTAGAACACTTTAGTATTGTTGTGGTGGTACTGCTGAATTTAGAACACTTTAGTATTGTTGTGGTGGTACTGCTGAATTTAGAACACTTTAGTATTGTTGTGGTGGTACTGCTGAATTTAGAAACACTTTAGTATTGTTGTAGTGGTACTGCTGAATTTAGAACACTTTAGTATTGTTGTAGTGGTACTGCTGAATTTAGAACCCTTTTGAGGAGCTGGTTTGAAGTTTTAGTTTCCAAATACTTTGCAGTGCTTTCACCATACTGTCTTTATTTTTTTTTAAAGGCATGATAAAACAGTTTACTAAAAGGTTACTATGCCAATTAAACAGAAAGTCTGTTTAACACAAAGACAGAGGTGAAGAAGATGTCTCTAAATAACATATAACAATGAAAGTAAAAAATAAACAAAAATATAAACTATGCCCCCCCCAAAAGGTAAACATATGACTACAGGAACGATAATAACAAACATAAGTATTATCTGAATAATTATAATAATTATTGCTGTTATTATGATTGGATAATGAATGATAAGGGTCGAGGGCTTTGGCAAGGCCTAATGAACAAAACTCAGTCTCAGGACTACAGATTAACGTTCTCACTGGTCAACCATTCTGAATAGTGTTTGTTGAGAATGATCAACATATAATTATTATTAAAAGGCAAAACTTATAAAGACAACTGCGTAAATGTTTTCTGAGTGGATTCTTTGAAATTAGTGCTTCAGATAAAACTGCAAATATCGGCATCAGTATTTAACTATCATTATATATGAACATACATGAAAAAGTTATTGGAAAAAAAACAAAGAAACATTTGAATTAAAACAATGGTCATGTCCCTCACAAAACTTCAACAAATGCCTTTGCTCACTGCATATGTTGTTGTGTATCTTTTAACATTACAAACAAACAAATATAATCATAGTCAAGGGTTGAACAATTCTCTGAGATGGAAACAAACCCAGATAGTAATTCACTTTAAAGGTCGCACTAAATATGCAGTGTTCAAATAACGCTGATATCTTTTTCCCGTCCCTCCCCTTACAAAGGGATCTATGTAACAAATCCTTCAGATCTTTACTCTGATAGGGGACAGCCAGTTGCAGAAACAAATAGTCTTCTCAGCCATTCAAGTGGCCAATAACTCAGTTGCACAGTGACCCCTCCCCTCTCTCTCTTCTGACTAGATTCTAGAACACGAGATGCTTTAGTAGCAATCCAAAGGCTTCAGTGAAATATCCAATCTAGCTGTCCATCTGTCGCATCTCAAAGAAGCTGTTGCACGAAACGTTCGAGATATATTTAAGAAAAGTTGGTGGATAAGGTAAGGTTCCATATGGTGATGATGACCATCGTCTTTTCTGCATCCATCATTAACTCCCCAGACAGACCTCCTGTCTTCTAGGCCCAGAGACCCAGTGCCCTTTTCACACTACCGTGCCGACGTGAACCAAACTGTACCACCTCGAACATATTTTCGCATAGTCTTTTCAGCCATGGTGGATGTACGTGTAACCAGGCCAGACCAGTACAGCTCGATTCGGCTCAGTAGTGTGAAAAGGTCAAAGGGTAAAAGGTCGCCTTAGGAGGTCTTGACAAGGTCGTAGACGTAGATGTGGAAGTCGTCGTCGAACTTGATGAAGTAGACTGAGGGTTTGGCATCCACCTGGTGGATAACCATGCCAGTTCGTTTGGAGCCGTCCTCTTTGGCGTACTCTACCTGTTTCCCTACCAGACTGTCCACTACCTCCCCTGGCTCCCGCTCTGCAGGCGGAGTGTCATCTGGGGGAGAAGAAAATACATACGTTTACCAATTAATTCATTTAGCATTATTTAACCAGGTTAGTCCAATTGAGATCAAATCAACAGGCAGAGACAACACAGAAACAGGTTTATTGTGGCCTGTCAATGTCAGGTTAAATTAATCCCTAGACTAGCAGAAGAACTGGTGGACCGTTTTGGTTGTTCCCCATAGAAATAAAGAGGGCTATGTAAAGTAAGTTTACCATAACAATGATGATAGCTTTAATCATTAAGGAAGAACATCCAAGAGTAGGCTATGATCATTATTAAGAGAAGCCTCACCATCCGGAGAGAAATGGACCTGCAAACTTCCCACCTGTCCCTAACAGGACCCGTTCATTTCTTTGAAAGTCAATACCATACCCGATTTGGATTCGAGGTGTACCAAATCCGACCCGAAACATGTAAGAGATGAGAGAGGGCCGGGTCCAAGTACAATTGGGTCTGTATCGGACCCAAATGGATCCGAAAGATAAGAAAATGCTGCTTTATTGCCGCGCAGCCAGCAAAATTGTTTTGACTTGTCTGGCAGTGGAGTTTCACACGTTCATTTTTTGTTGTATCTAAAATAATGGATTTGTCTGGTCGACAGCTTGTATTTTTATAATGGCATCACTATAGGTAGATGGAGAATGTTATGAGGTTTTCTGAAATGTTTTCTTTATTTCCGTTGAAGAGCAGCACATAATTCTACCTAATATTCTGTATTATTTTATTGTGTGCACTGTGCAACATCAACATTTTGCCTATTTAACTGATTTAATAAAAATGTACTTAGACTCAAAAGGTTTGACCAGCAGCAAGCTTCAAATTAAAAAACAATTTTGAATAGGCTACGGAAAGATGGAGGCTATAAAATCGAGTCTCTAATCTGCATTTCCAGATAATTTTCACATTGGGATTAGGTATTTGATTAGGATCCCCATTAGCTGTTGCATAAGCAGCAGCTACTCTTCCTGGGGTCCAACTGTTAAGTATTTTAAAAATTTGCACATTGGGATTAGATCTACACTGCTTAGAATGTTATACATTTTCAGAATTTGGTTTTCGGTCTACACTACTAAGTATTTTAAACATTTTCATACTGGGATTTGGTCTACACTGATTAGTATTTTATACATTTTCACATTGGGATTTGGTCTACACTACTTAGTATTTTATACATTTTCACATTGGGATTTGGTCTACTCTACTTAGTATTTTATACATTTTCACATTGTGATTTGGTCTACACTACTTAGTATTTTATACATTTTCACATTGGGATTTGGTCTACACTACTTAGTATTTTATACATTTTCACATTGGGATTTGGTCTACACTGTTTAGTATTTTGTTATAAGAACACTATAGTTGGATGGAGAGATCTGTTTACCTCTCAGATTTTAGTATTACCATACCTGCATAACATATTATAAGCTTTGTAATAAGACAGAGAGTCTCATACATGCTGTAGGCTTTAACTACATTTTTACTGTACTCACTGGAGTCAGGCATGATCCTCAGGTCTCCCTCCTTGTAGTCGTCTAGGAGCTGGTACATGTACAGAACGGGGTCTTTCTCGTATGTGATGAAGAACCAGGTGTTCATGATGGGGGCTCGGGCCAGAACCATGCCCCTCCACTCGTCTTTAGTCCCGTCCTCCGTCTCAAACATATGCTCTACAGCCTTCCCTATCATCGTGTCAGCCAGGTTGACGTCGCTGGCGCGCGTGGAGGCTGTAACAGGTCAACAAAAATATGGGACAGGGATGATTGGTAATGAAGCCAACAAGCACTTCAATTACAATTCATATATTTTTTTATTTATTTAACTAGGCAAGTCAGTTAAGAACAAATTCTTATTTTGAATGACGGCCTAGGAACCTTGTCAGCTCGGGGGTTTGAACTCGCAACCTTCCGGTTACTAGTCCAATGCTCTAACCACTAGGCTACCCTGACGCCCCATTTCTAGCACGGACAAATCTTAGAGAGATTTGCATATGAACATAGAAGACCATTAGAGCACAAAAAGAAAGAACCTTTGCTATGAGACACGAACATCAACTCAGGTGCATCCTGTTTCCATTGATCATTCCTGAGATGTTTCTACAACTGGATTGGAGTACACCTGTAGTAAATTCAATTGATTAGACATGATTTGGAAAGGCACACACCTTTCTATATAAAAGGTACCACAGTTAACAGTGCACGTTAGAGCAAAAACCAAGCCATATGAGGTCGAAGGAATTGTCTGTAGAGCTCCGAGACAGGACTGTCTCGAGGTACAGATCTGGGGAAGGGTACCAAAACATTTCTGCAGAGTTGAATGTCCCCAAGAACACAGTGACCTCAATCATTCTGAAATAGAAGAAGTTTGGAACCATCACAACTCTTCCTAGAGCTGGCCACCTGGCCAAACTTTGCAATCAGGGGAGAAGGGCCTTGGTCAGGGAGGTGACCAAAACCTAATTGTCACTCTGACAGAGCTACAGAGTTCCTCTGTGGAGATGGGATAACCTTCCAGAAGGACAACCATCTCTGCAGCACTACACCAATCAGGCCTTTATGGTAGAGTGGCCAGACGAAAGCCACTCCTCAGTAAAATGCACATGACAGTCCGCTAGGAGTTTGCCAAAAGGCACTTAAAGGACTCTCAGACAAGATTCTCTGGTCTGATGAAACCAAGATTGGTTTAATTTGGCCTGAATGCCAAGCGTCACGTCTGGAGGAAACCTGGCACAATCCCTACGGTGAAGCATGGTGGTGGCAGCATCATGCTGTGTAGATGTTTTTCAGCGCCAGGGACTGGGAGATTAGTCAGGATCGAGGGAAAGATGAACGGAGCAAAGTACAGAGAGACCCTTGATGAAAACCTGCCCCAGAGCGCTCAGGACCTAAAACTAGGGCGAAGGTTCACCTTCCAACAGGACAACGACCCTAAGTATACAGCCAAGACAACGCAGGAGTGGTTTCGGGACAAGTCTCTGAATGTCCTTGAGTGGCCCTGCCAAGCCCAGAGAGACCTGAAAAAGCTCTGCAGCGACGCTCCCCATCCAACCTGAGAGAGCTTCATAGGTTCTGCAGAGAAGAATGGGTGAAACTCCCAAAATACAGGTGTGCCAAGCTTGTAACATCATACCCAAGAAGACTCAAATCAAATTTTATTGGTCACATACACATGGTTAGCAGATGTTAATGCGAGTGTAGCAAAATGCTTGAGGCTCGGGGCTGTAATCGCTGCCAAAGGAGCTTCAGCAAAGTACTAAGTAAAGGGTCTGAATACTTATGTAAATGTGATATTTTTTTATTTCTTTTACAAATTTGCTAAAATATCTAAAAACCTGTTTTTGCTTTGTCATTATGGGGTATTGTGTGTAGATTGATGAGAGAAAATTGTAATCAATTTTAGAAAAAGGCGGTAATTATACAAAATGTGGAAAAAGTCAAAAGGTCTGAATACTGTCCGAATGCACAATAGACCAAGTCCATACCTTGACGGTCAGGGAGCACCTCAAGTCCCTGCACCCTCTCATCTTTATGTAGCTCCAGGCCGTAGACACAGTCAAAGCCGTCGTACTTGATGAGGTAAAGCGAGGGGTTGACGGGCACCTGGTCCAGCACCATGCCTTTCCACAGCGACTGAGACGCAGTGCTCCCCTCCTTCCAGATGTGCTGGATACGACAGCCCACCATGTTCCGGCGGGGCGCAGACGACGACACCACCTTGTTGGGGCCCATGCTGTTCTTGTGTTTCCTGTACATTTCAGATTTCAGCCAATGAGAAGAGAGGGATTGGGGAAACAAATATCCACATAGACAATGAAAAGAAGAGGGAAAACCTTTGATAACTGGCTGTCAGTCCTTCACAGTACATTAGCTTCTAGATAAGTCTGGTATTACAGTATATCAAATTGGATACAATATTCAAATAATGAAATACACTATATAAACAAAAGTATGTGGACACTCCTTGAAATTAGTGGATTCGACTATTTCAGCCACACCCGTTGCTGTATAAAATCGAGCACAGACATACAATATCCATAGGAAAAACATTGGCAGTAGAATGGCCTAACTGAAGAGCTCAGTGACTTTCAATGTGGCACCGTCATAGGATACCACCTTTCCAACAAGTCAGTTCAACAAATTTCTTCCCCGCTAGAGCTGCCCTGGTCAACTGTAAGTGTTGTTATTGTGAAGTGGAAACGTCTAGGAGCAACAACGGCTCAGCCGCGAAGTGGTAGGCCACACAAGCTCACAGAAGAGGACCACTGAATGCTGAAGCACGTAGCGCATAAAAAAGATATGTCCTCGGTTGCAACACTCACTACCGAGTTCCAAACTGCCTCTGGAAGCAACATCAGCACAAGAACTGTTCGTCTGGAGCTTCATGAAATGGGTTTCCATGGCCAAGCAGCCGCACACACAAGCCTAAGATCACCATGCGCAATGTCAAGCATCAGCTGGAGTGGTATAAAGCTTGCCGGAATTGGACTCTGGAGCAGTGGAAACGTGTCCTCTGGAGTGATAAATCATGCTTCACCATCTGGTAGTCTGACGGACAAATCTGGGTTTGGAGAATGCCAGGAGAATGCTACCTGCATGAATGTGTAGCCGATGTGAAATGGCTAGCTAGTTAGCGGTGGTGCGCACTAGTGGCGTTTCAATCGGTGACGTCACTTGCTCTGAGACCTTGAAGTAGTGGTTCCCCTTGCTCTGCAAGAGCCGCGGCTTTTGTGTAACGATGCCTCGAGGGTGACGTGTGCAGAGCGTCCCTGGTTCGCGCCCAGGTCGGGGCGAGGGGATGGACGTAAAGTCTATACTGTTACAAATGCATAGTGCCAACTGTAAAGTTTGGTGGAGGAGGAATATTGGTCTTGATCTAGGCCCCTTAGAGTTCTAGTGAAGGAAAATCTTAATGCTACAGCATACAATGACTTCTAGATGATTCTGTGCTTCCAACTTAGTGGCAACAGTTTGAGGAAGCCCCTTTCCTGTTTCAGCATGATAATGCCCCTGTGCACAAAGTGATGTCCATACAGAAATGGTTTGTTGAGATCGGTGTGGAAGAACTTGACTGGCCTGCACAGGGCCCTGACCTCAACCCCATCGAACACCTTTGGGATGAATTGGAATGCCGACTGCGAACCTGGCCTAATCGCCCAACATCAGTGCCCAACCTCACTAATGCTTGTGGCTGAATGGAAGCAAGTCGCCGCAGCAATGTTCCAACATCTAGTAGAAAGCCTTCCCAGAAGAGTGGAGGCTGTTATAGCAGCAAAGGGGGTACCAAATCCATATTAATGCCCATGACTTTGGAATGAGATGTTCAACAAGCATGTGTCCGCATACCTTTGGTCATGTGGTGTATGTAGGCCATGGCAATGTATTACAGACAAGATCTGCTTTCTTTCCTTCCCTTGACCTGTCTACAGGAGTCCTTTAAAGATTGTATTCTTTGAAGTGTGAATATAGCCCTGACCATGGTAGTGTCCCTACACAGCTGACACTAACCCTGACCATGGTAGTGTCCCTACACAGCTGATACTAACCCTGACCATGGCAGTGTCCCTACACAGCTGATACTAACCCTGACCATGTTAGTGTCCCTACACAGCTGATACTAACCCTGTATTAACTTCAGCAGGCCACTTAAGACCAGTATCTGATATCAGGTATTCAGCATGGCACTACTAGACTTAATCATTGACTTATCTTCGCAAGCACAACTGATGTTCTCTACCTTGGAAAAACTAAGCAGACAACAGATGGTTTTAGCCTAGCCTGAAACCAGCTTTAATGTAATACTACTACACAACATGTATACATTTAGAACAGTTGAATGCCTACATTGGCACAATCACAAAGCTAAGGTAAGTACAGTGCATAAGGATTCCTGGCTTACTTGTGGGAGTCCTTTTTCTTCATGTTTGAAGAAACACCTGTGTGTCCTTAAGATAAAAATAAAAAAACATCACAAAAAAAACATCAAACGTTCTTCTAGTGCAAATGACTGTAGTGAATGTATTCAGTAGCTGAAGCAGTACTGTTATCAGTAGGCTAAATGTACCGGATTATATGTGTAACCTGAAGATAACAAGAGCAAACAACAAAGGCTGTGTCCCCCAAATGGCAGCCGATTCCCTATAGGCCAATTAGAGTACTACGTTTGACCAGAGCCTCTAAAGGCCCTGGTCCAAAGAAGTGCACTATAAAAGGAAAAGGAAAGTTGTGCACTATAAAGGGAATAGGTGTCCTCCAGGTGTTTCCAACATCACCAGGCAAGCTCTATCCTGGAACCAGCAAGCCAAAAGGAAAAGAGGACGCCCTCACCAAGAGAATCGGCACGGGGTTGAACGAGCTGGAGAGGATCGTCGATGGCCTATGAGCCCAAAGGAGCGATGGGACTAATTAAGTAAGCAAGTGAGTAATAAAGGAAAAAGGGTGCCATTTGGGACGCCGACAACATCTATAAAGAGCACAAATGGGATTTGTAGCACAAATGCTCAAATGTCAGCATGTGGAAACAATGCCAGGGAAACTAAACCAAAGCATGGATTGCTGTCATACATCGTCCATAGACTGCTTACAGGGTACGGAAACCAATATGTAATTTTCAAATGTAGGTGTACTATCCCTTTAAAGTCAAACTAACCTGCATCGGCTCTGGATCTCTGGCCGGGCGCACTCTTCCCGAATGGGGTCTTCATTCATCAGGGTATAGTGGAGCAGTCTAGCTGCCAGACTAGGGTGAAAATATCTATGGTACCAGGTCTGGGGTGTAAAACTGCCAACGTAATGAAAACATTAATGATTTATGTTATAGCCCAGAGAGATGGACGATAGCCAGGGAATACATCTGAATAGAAGAGTCCAGTCAGAGGAAGGTAACAAGTCAGAAAGTGAAAATCTATATATGGCAACCAATTCAGAAAATGGAAACAGGCAGGGAGGGAAAAAGAAAGTGTCTACCCAGTGCAGGCAGATAACGGGGATAAGGACGGATTATCTTTGATATCCAATCCAGATTGTCCACGGTTGGTTGAGGACTGACTTCGGGTCAGGCTAATGTTTCTGTTCAGGGATGATGATCACATCAGGACTCTGGGTAGACCTGCAAACCAAAAGAAATGCTGATATACATGTGAAGATATTCAGTCACTTTAATGTCGAATTCTGCACTTGGGCTAAACATTTGGGCTAAAACATCAAGATGGAAAAAATGAGAAAGGAACCCCTTCCATCCCACTTGTGTGGAAATGTCAGGATTAAACTAGTCCTGTCCTGTCAGTTCTACTCATAGAATTAGAATGATTCATGAATCAGTCAGGAAACATTAAATCATGAATAGAATCGATTCATGAATAATTCTAATTCTATGCTAGACCACTATAACAGCTGGTACCTTCTCTGCACTGCAGACTAGGCCTATATACAACAACCCATTCATATGTTGCAGTCTTGTTTTAGGCCAACATGAGTATCAAATCAGCAGCGTGACTATCCGGACTGATTCCTGTAAAACCGCTCACAACACAAGCCTTTTCACAAACCACCAGATCAATAATGCCACATCTGCCAGAATAGGTCTACAGTATGTTTAATCTGTAGCATGAACAGCACCTTCTAGAGGTCAGAACCTGGTAATATCAGGATGTAGGATGGGACATAAACCTAACAGCACACAATTTGGGAACAATCTGAGATGGTGGGTGTCGAAGTCCTCTTTCTTCTGCTTTTTGAGGAGGATGACCCAGTAGCCAAGCTGATCTTTCTTGTTCCTCCACATTTTTTAAAGTGAAAGACAAAAATGTGAGGCATTTATGGCAGTTGGGCATGTTGAGCCTGCTCTGCGAATGTTTTTACTGACAATAACCAAAATACAAAGAATTCAAGTACTGATCTTTCTGGTTCCTCTCCTATGCTGGGTGAAATGCAGGCAATACTGTACGGTGCCTTCAGAATATATTCATACCCCTTGACTTATTCCACATTTTGTTGTGTTACAGATTGAATTCTAAATGGTTGAAATATATTTTTTCTCACCCATCAACACACAATACATAATGACTAAGTGAAAGCATGTTTTTAGAAATTGTATGCATTGAAAAATGAAACACAGAAATATCTCACTCCAAAGAGTCAATACTTTGTAGAATCACCTTTGGCAGCGAATACAGCTGTTAGTCTTTCTGGGTAAGTCTCTAAGAGCTTTCCACACCTGGATTGTGCAACAATTGCCCATTATTCAATTCAAAATTCTTCAAACTCTGCCAAATTGGATGTTGATCATTGCTAGACAACCATTATCAGGTCTTGCCATTGATTGTCAAGTAGATTTAAGTCAAAACTGTAACTCTGACACTCAGGAACATTCACTGTCTTATTGGTAAGCAACTCCAGTGTTCATTTGGCCTTGTGTTTTAGGTTATTTTCGTGCTGAAAGGTGAATTCCTCTTCAGGGGTCTGGTGGAAAACAGACTGAACCAGATTTTCCTCTAGGATTTTGCCTGTGCTAAGCTCCAATCCATGTATTTTTTATCCTGAAATACTACCCAGTACTTAATGACTACATGCATACCCATAACATGATGCAGCCACCACTATGCTTGAAAATATGGAGAGTGGTACTCGGTAATGTGTTGTATTTGGATTTGCCCCAATCATAACACTTTGTGTTCAGGACATCAAGTTAATTGCATTGTTACATTTTTTTGCAATATTACTTTAGTAACTTGTTGCAAGCAGTATGATGTTGTCTTTGCCTAACAATGTTTGTACCATGTTCGTGCTGCTTCCATGTGTTGCTACCGTGTTATTGTCATGTGTTGCTACCATGTTGTGTTGTCATGTTAGGACTCTCTTTATGTAGTGTTGTGGTGTC